>NW_003306390.1:0-3107 GCF_000142945.1 Phytophthora infestans T30-4
ATCGACACACAGGGGCACGCCCCAATTAAACAGCGTGCCCGGCGCGTGCCGCTACGATTTCTCGGCAAGCTGTACGAGCTGCTGCGCGCTTTATTGCGTGCGGGACTGATCGTCTTTTCAGACAGTCCATGGGCATCACCGATCGTGATTGTGATGAAGAATCTGACAAGCGTACAAGTCCCAGGGAGCCAAAGCGTCATCTATCACGCGCGACCGCGTGCTTCCGGCGCTGATCCTCGTGACTGTCGGCTCTGCGGGGTCTCGGCTGTCCGGGTTACCGCCGCCGTTAGTGTATCGATGTTTGCTGCTGTCACCAGCGTCGCGCTGGTGCAAACGCCCGTTGACTGCGTCGTGTTGTCCTCGGCTATCTTCGCTCCGTTGGATTTCGCGTTTTCTGCAAACGTGTTTCGTCGCTTACGTTGCGTAAGCGCAACTTAGAGAGGAGGCTGATGTAATGGGCCCAACTCCAATTACATAAGTAGGTAGATTTTTATTTAGTTATTACATAAGTAAGTAAAGTGGCACACGGGTAGCGTGTGCCGAGGTGTCATCATCTGATTGGTTGATAGTGAGGATCCAGACTCACTTATTGACCAATCCGGTATAAACATGTGTGTGAGCGGTTCACACGAAGCCAGGGGTGGCCGCCCTGGTCCTAACAAAATCAGAGTTGAATTTGACACAAACCTAAGACTTGGTTTTATTATTGCGAGCTTCCTCCACACTATAGTGTAAGCCAGTGACGGTAACCCTTACCCGTTACATAGATCGATTCGCATGTTCTTGTGGGTAAACTTTGTTGTGTTCAGATGATGTAGTGGGTTGTACCCACTGCTTCGACATGTAAATCGTGGTTGCACCGCTGACTAGAAGATTCTTCAATATTTTCTTCATCTTGCCAGCCACACTGATATCACCGCTGACGGTGAACAGTGGACGTGAATTGTAGACTAGAAGGTTCTTACTCAGAACATTCAGACTGACATTATCAAGCGTAACTGCTCCGGTTACTTTCGCCTCCACGACAGGACCCTCTTTCACTGACGTGGCTTCTCATTTCCCTGTCTCCCATTCTCCTTCTTTCACGCAAAGTAGTTGCCTTGATGTGGCTAGGCTTGTTTCAGAAGTGGTAGGTACGAGTTCTATTGTTCTTGGAATTCAAGGTCGGTTTAAATCGTGCCTTTCCTCGAAAGGATTTCCCCTTGGATCTCTTCTTGTTGTTTCGACCTTGTTCATTAGGGGTCTTCGCCTTCTCGTGGCGAACCTTGTGCTCACCAGCGTCTTCCCCAAAGTGGGTCACCTCAAACTTGACAGCTAAAGTCCATGGCGTCACTCAGCGTTACGGATTCTCGTGTTTCACGTAGTCCGCGTGCAGGGCTTGAGGCCGTTTGCTTAGAACAGGACCTGGTCAAGTACGCTCATGCCTTCGACTCGGAAGATGAGGGCACAGTACTCGCCGTTGTCGATCTCGATATCCGTCGTTTTCTTCAGACGCTGGAGATTCTCTCGTAGCCCTGACTGGTAGCTCTACGCCTCGAAGTGTTGGAGCACATACTCACGGAAAATCCCCCACGTGTGCCCCTCCACTTGCGTCGTTAAAGCCCAGTGCAAGAACCACCCCGAAGCTGGATTTTCCATCGCCGACCCGGTGATTCCTGGTAGTCGCTGATTCGCGTCGTCGATCACAACTCCGTTGATGCGTCGATGTTCTCGATCTGGAACAGCCATTCGCGCACGTCTTCCCCCCTATACCGATGAACTTGGGTTGCTGGGCACTGCTGTGCGTTCTGCCATTGCTTGATTCAGCCTTGATCTCGGCTTGTAGTTATGCGCTCGTTGGTATGGGCTCTATGAGATCAGGATGCTGGATCCAACAAGTGCTACCAGTATTTAAAAAACGATAGGAACTTAAGGGAGGGCGAGAAAGTAACAGTGCCGCCCCCGCAATTCAAACGGATGGAAGCTTCTAGAAGCTTCCACAGCCGTCCTACATCTGCTAATGTATTACTCTTCTATACTACATACTAATTTATAGTATTACTAACCGCTGCTTCCTATAGGTTAGTAATTTCCACCAATCCGATACATCGGCAGTTAGGGAACCAACGAGAGCTCGACCATGTGTGTATTTAATATCACTTCCTCAATTTCTATATTCAACTCACAAGGTTTTGAGCCCAATCTTGCAGAGGAAGAATAGCCGTCACTTCCGAAGATGTCGCGATTAACGGTGAAGGACTCCTGAAACCTCGACTCGCGTAATGTTACGGGGTCACACAGCACCTTGCGCTAGAGGAAGTTGGCTTCCGAGAGTATACAAAGTCTCAGAGTAGCTCACAGGTCCCTTTTGTCTAATGGAGCGAAGTGACCAATTTAATATAAGTTGTAAGCTGAACGTATTTTTAGGTAGGCTAAGCTTGAGTTAATAATACAAACTATAAGTCACCTATAGAAAAGCTATGTCATCAGCCAATGGTTGGTCTCTGACGACCCTGGTACTATGTACCAGATGTGACGTGTCAAACTTCATGTGACTAGGGGTACACTTGGGATTACGTACCCCGTTATATCCTCCCCCACTTAGGTTCGGTTTACCGACCAATCAGAATGAGGAAGTGTACGTCACAAACTCTCATTTCTCAAAGTCGAAATACACCGACTTGGCTGCCCGAGCGCGGCAGAGGCTCACTTTACAGTTAGAGTTTCGAGCAGCACTTGAGCGCTCTTCTCCTCGGTCTTCACATCGACCTTAGCTTTCCCCGTGATACTACAAAGAAGGTGCGGAAACAAGCTCCAGGGCTGCTGCCGGAAAGGCGCAACCAAGAGCACTAAGGCTCGCGGTAAAGGCTCTGTACTCCAAGAGGCTACTAAGGTGGTCTCGGAGGCGATCGGCTCTTCTGAAAGCGCGGCAGCGAGCAAGCGTGCAAGCAAAACCCATGCACTTTAACCTACTTTTGTAGAAAACAACAAAACGAGGCCAATATTCCCGGCCCCTAAAGAAGCTGTTCGAACTAATGCAGGGAAGAGCACTGAAGCGTTAAAACGTAACATTAAATCCAACAGCTCCGTAGCCAACAGCGCATGCATGCTCAGCATGTTGATGATTC
>NW_003306391.1:0-3107 GCF_000142945.1 Phytophthora infestans T30-4
ATCCTCACTTACTGTTAAGGCGGAGGTCTCTAAAGTTCCACCTTTATAGGGCCCCCCACCCATCCTTTCCGACAAACGTATCCCCCCTCCGCTCCCACTCTGGTATAGTAATATCCCTACTCTCCCTTAGGTGAATTCAAGGTAAGGGGGGGATCCGAGGTAAGTCTTGATGGATCTTACCTTCTCGTATATCGCTCATAACCAGATCCATCGTCACTTCATACGGAGGCGGTGCTCTTCATGGCTAAATCCACCACCCGGCAACTTGCATCCGTGCCAGCCAACCCAAATCCTCTCTAATCACTTGAAATTGTCATTGATTCGGGATAGTGACCCCGCGTCAGGCCCATTCTCTTATTTCTGAGAAAGCACTTTACCACAATCGCCTCCTGTACGTTGTCGGCGCTGCACAACAGCGTTCACGGCGTGCATCACCAGCACCCACCACCGTTTTCTCCCCTTCTCGACACATGTCTCCCGGCAAGCGTACCGGCAAATCGTCGGGCAAGGCCCCATCCACTACCCCTCCGGTCAGTCCGTCTTCTATGTCGCCCACCGATCTGCGGGTTCTAGCTCAGGCTCTTTCCGATCAGGTGCAAACCCTGACGGCGGAGCTCCAGACGGCTCAAGATGCCCAAGACCAAGCTGCGTCTCTACACACTACCCAACTTCAGACCTTGCGGGCCCGAATCCGTGACCAAGCGATGGAGATCCAGGGGTGGGAGCACCGTGCGGCCTCTCGGTCGCAGGACCTGCGACTCCTGTTGGCTGATCAGGCGGTAGAGATCCGCGACCTGACCGGGCGACTGGATCGCGCCTCCCGTCAGCGAGACGTTATGCGAGATGACAACGACCATCTCCTCAGGGAGATGGCACTCGCCGGATCTGAGATCCACCAACTCCAATCCCAGATCCACGACCTCGAGCGGGATCTGGAGGATTCCCAGGCTGCTGGGGCAGCTGCGGATGTGAGCTTGGACCGCCTCCGTGACAAGTTGCGTTTGACCCAGGAGGAGGTGGTGACCAACGACTATGTGGGATCCGCCCATGCGTGTAGGCCGCGGTGGACGGGATAGCAGTTCAAGACTCTTCAGGATTGGTAGAAATCATGAGAGCCAATAGCACCGCTGACGACAGGTGGGAAGAAAGGACATTGTACCATAAACACGGTACTATGCGGTTTTTCGTCAACCTCCCCTCGAACTTCGAGTCGAACCGGTATTTCACCAAGGAATAAAAATCCTCGATCGCTATTATGTATGGAGGTCTTCATGTTATACTCGTAGATATTGAAACTGAATTCTAGTTCAGTGCGGGCTTGTCGGGGTGCTCGTTCCGACATCACTGATGTCATCAGCCTCGAAAAAAGAACTTCCATTTCGACGAGCGACTCAACGACGTTACATTGGGATAAACTATGGAACGATCTTCCCACGTCGTTTCTGCAGTGTAGCCATTTCACGGACTCTCTTGAAGTTCGCAACTCGCTGAAAAACTGGAACTCCCAGACGATTGTCTCGGACCGAGACCCACGGTTCACTGCTGCGTTTTGGAAAACGCTGTTCCCTTTACTGGGAACTCGTCTGCGGATGTCCACTGCGGACCATCCGCAGACAGACGGCCAAACAAAGCGTGTCAATCGAGTGCTCGAGGACACTCTGCGCAGTGTGTGCGCGGCAGCACCACGTACGTGGTCGACGCAGCTTCCAGTTGTTGTGTTTGCGCTCAACAACGCGGTGCACGCGTCCACGGGGTTCACACCGTTCTACTTGAACGGCTTCCGCCACCCCAGAGTGCCTCTCACTCTTAGAGGAGACACTGACTCCTCTATTCTAAGTGGGGGAGAGGCTCGGAAAGCCCTTTCCTCCCAGGTCTCGGATGTGAGACCAGTTTCGCTGCGGAAACCGGTGGAATCCTTTATGGATACCAAGCTGAACATTGTCAGCAGGGTCCGCGATGCCATGGCAGCGGCCCAAGATAAACAAAAGGAGTACTCAGACAAACAAGCAAGAGGAAACTTAAGTATATTTGAGGTTGGGGACTTAGTGTTGCTAGACACAAGGAACCTACCTCTTGACACTGTCAGCTCTGTCGGCAGCAACAAACTGAAGCACCGCTTCATCGGACCTTTTGCAGTCCTGGCCAGACATGGTGCGTCGTACACCATCGACCTTCCAAAGTCAATGACGACACACCCGACGTTCTATGTCGGACGTCTTAAGCGGTACTTTGACCCGCAGGGGGTTGCTGACTCGCAGTCTCCCCCTTGACCCAGCTCCTCGGAGCGAGGGCCGGGCACCAGTCGTCGACGAGGGCCTCCGGAGCAGGCACCCATACCTCGGTCGGGACGGCAAGGCTGCGCCAAGACCGTACGCCGGAGGGGCTCCATACGAACGGACCCCCGCGCCATACGCCGAGTACGCTGAGTACGCCGGGCACGCACCATACGCGTACGTCTGGGAGTGTGCCGCACGCGGCTCCGGACGTGGCAACAAAGCCTCGATCCGTCGGATCATTCGAAAGGCCTCATCCAGATCGGACGAAGAGGCCCGGCGATCCACCCGCAGGTGCAGGCTCGCGACCTCTCGCTCCACCAGGTCCAGGCGACCCGCAAGACGAGCGAGCTCGCCCTGATTCCCGGCCTGGGCGGCAGCATTACCGCCAGTTTCAAGGCCAAGTGCAATTTCAAGCACGAGGACACGTTGACGGAGGCGGTCAGCCTCAGGGTCCTGCGTCGGACCCGCACTCGGAGCACTCGGACGAGAGTGGCTCTCGGGAGGCGCCGAGTACTCGTACTCGTACGAGGGCACCTCCGCCCCTGCTTGACCGGAATGGAGAAGTCCACTTCCACGTGGAGCGGATCCTCCAGGAGCAACGGTGTAGCGGTAAGCGACAGCTCCTCGTGAAGTGGAGGGGTTATGCCCACTTCGAGAACTTGTGGGAGCCGATTGAACGGCTCCTGATTGACTGCCCGAAGGCTGTCGCAATCTGGGAACAGAAGCGGCGGCAGCTTCATAAGTAGTCCGGGGCTTCTTGCCCGAACGGGGTACGGACGATGAATACATACCGTACCCGCGCTCATCGTGAGCGCTAGAAGCCGCGCGCTT
>NW_003306392.1:0-3109 GCF_000142945.1 Phytophthora infestans T30-4
CCACGAGTGCCTCGGATGTCGTAGCGACGACATCCCTAGACGTGGGCAGCAAAGCTCCCCGTCACAGAAGCCGTCGGCAAAGACGCCGCCGCCGCCTCAAGTCGGATCCGAACTTCGTTCCGATCGACGTCGCTTCAAGCGACTCGGAGTCCAGGGCCCGGGCTCCTCCGACAAGGCCGGTGGAAGAGTGTTATCACATCTTCGATAGCGAGACGGGTTTACCCGTCAAGGCATCTGGTGTCCACTTGGAACCGTTGCCAGAGGTTGCAGAGATACTGAACCTCGAGGAAATGACGGCTGAGTCTTTCCTGGCCAACCTCAAGGCTGGAGAGATCGCTGAGATGGTACTCATGAGACCTGAGACCACTCAGGAGGAGCTGAACTCCTCCTCTGTCTTGGACGAGAACGTCCTGAAAGACATGAACAAGCAGCGTCAGGCGCGCTTGGGTTCTGATATTCTCAAGAACCCCAAGGATCCGGTGTATCCTTTGGTGACGGAGTATGCGGATGTGGTGAATAAACACCCACCGACCCAACTCCCACCGGATCGAGGCGTACGGCACGAGATTGATCTCGTGCCCGGCACAAAGTATTGTGTCACGAGGCAATGGCCTCTCCCGCGCGAACAGTGCGAGGTCATTGATGCCTTCTTCGCCGCGAAAGCGAAGGCAGCCATGGTGCGGGAGTCGAAATCCCCGCACTCGACGCCGACTTTCTGCGTTCGTAAGCCGAACGGAAAGTGGCGTCTGGTTCACGCTTATAACAAGCTGAACAACGCAACGGTGCCGGCCCAAACACCGATCCCACGAAAGGATGTGTTGTTGAACAACATGGCCGGGAGCGTACTGTACAGTGCGCTGGATTTAGTAGACGGATACTACCAAATCCTGATGCGAGAGAGTGACATCCCGCTCACCGCGGTAAGCACTCCAAGCGGCATGCTTTGGGAGTGGCTCGTCATGCCGCAGGGCTTGTCTAACGCCCCGGCGACGTTCAATCGCCTGGTGACGCAATTGTTCCGCCCTTTGCGTACCTTCGTACATACGTACTTCGACGACATTTTCGTCCATAGCCGTGCTGAGGGAGGCAAGACGGCCATGGAGGTGCATCTAGGACACCTCCGTCGAGTGTTGGACGTGATGCGAGCGAACAAGCTCTACGCCAACATCGACAAGTGCGTTTTCGCGTCACCAGAGATCAAAGTTCTCGGTTGCTTCGTAAGCAACGTGGGCGTTCGGGTTGACCCAGACAAGGTCAAGGCCATAGCAGCATGGCCGACGCCCCGATCCCAGAAGGATCTTCGAAAGTGGTTGGGTTTGGCCAACTACCTTCACAAGTACAGCGCTGGGTACGCGGGCTTCGCTAAGCCCTTGTCGAGCCTCCTTCAGAAGGACGTCGACTGGCGCTGGGAGCAAGAGCACCAGGATGCTTTTGACAGCATCAAGGCCAGTCTCCAAGAGGCCCCTGTCCTGGCTCTGCCGGACGAGACGAAGCCGTTTAGCGTCGTCTGCGATGCCTCCGATTACGCCATCGGGTGTGCATTGCTGCAGGACGACACGGCTGGACAGGAACGAGTCATCTCATTCCAGTCCAGGCAGCTCAAAGCCGCCGAGCGGAACTACCCTGTCCATGACAAGGAGCTCCTGGCAATGAAATATGCCATTGTGAAGTTCCGTGTTCACCTTCTGGGCTCTACGCCCTTTGTGATCTACACAGACCACGCGTCCTTGAGGACGGCGACTAACTCGCCTCACCTCTCCCAACGGATGGCGAGGTGGCTGTCCTTCTTCGCGGAATATAACTTCCGCGTCGAGTACAAGCCGGGCAAGCTCAACGTGCTTGCGGACGCCCTCTCTAGGCGTCCCGACTATGAGTTGGCCCACATCACGCGGGTGACAACGGATCTATATGATCGGATACGCATGGCGTATCGAGACGATGAGGCTGTCGCGCCTATCGTCAAGTTCCTTAAGGCCGGAACGAGCGCGAAGTCCGACTGGATCTCGTCGCGACAGCGCTCACGGCTCCACCGATATGAGTTGAAGGAGGGCCTCCTCTATTATCGGGTGGAGCCCACTGATCCTCCACGGGTGGGCGTACCCAACGACGAGGATCTGAAGTTCGACATCCTCGCGGAGGCGCATGACGCGCCCTCCAGCGGCCACTTGGGCCGCGAGAAGACCTTTCTGTCGGTCTCTCAGTCCTTCTGGTGGACCCACATGTACAAGTGGGTCGCCCGGTACGTCAAGACATGTGAAACATGTCAGCGGGTTAAACCCGCAGGGCACTCTTCGGCTCCACTTCAGAGCCTGCCCGTACCGGCTGATTGTTGGAAGTCGATGAGTCTTGACTTCATCTTTGGGCTTCCCGCCGACGGACACGGCAACACCGGAATTTTGGTGTTCGTGTGTCGGCTGAGCAAGATGGTACATCTTGCTCCAGTTCCCGTCACTGTGACGGGCGAACAAACCGCAAGGTTGTTCGTCGATGGCGTGTTCCGCTATCACGGTCTCCCGGAGACGATTGTCTCGGACCGAGACCCGCGGTTCACTGCTGCGTTTTGGAAAACGCTGTTCCCTTTACTGGGAACTCGTCTGCAGATGTCCACTGCGGATCATCCGCAGACAGACGGCCAAACAGAGCGCGTCAATCGAGTGCTCGAGGACACTCTGCGCAGTGTGTGCGCGGCAGCGCCACGTACGTGGTCGTCGCAGCTTCCAGATGTTGAGTTTGCGCTCAACAACGCGGTGCACGCGTCCACGGGGTTCACGCCGTTCTACTTGAACGGCTTCCGCCACCCCAGAGTGCCTCTCACTCTTCGAGGAGACACTGACTCCTCTATTCTAAGTGGGGGAGAGGCTCGGAAAGTCCTTTCCTCCCAGGTCTCGGATGTGAGGCCAGTTTCGCTGCGGAAACAGGTGGAATCCTTTATGGATACCAAGCTGAGCGTTGTCAGCAGGGTCCGCGATGCCATGGCAGCGGCCAGATCGTCAAATCGCCGTCTCGCGTTGGATCAATTGCACAGCACGATATCCACCACCCTTCACACCGCTTCAAATCACGCTCGCGTTCGAATGGTGCTTCGCTTTGCGGCATCGACGACAAGTTT
>NW_003306393.1:0-3109 GCF_000142945.1 Phytophthora infestans T30-4
GTAGTGCGAGTGTCTGGAGTGTCTGAAGCTGCGGAAGCGGCTAGTAACGAAGAAGACAATCCGCTGGAAACCGGTGGCGGTCCCGCCATCCCTGGAAACGACCGTGGAAGTGACTATCCCGACGTGGAGGATATGACGTGGATGACAATGAACCTTCGGTGGATGACTCTCCTGATGCTCCCAGTGGTAGCGGTGATGTTCCGCCCCCCACCGATCATTCAAGCATACTCGATGACGAAGATGTTGAAGATTCAAACAGGAACTGGAGTAATCTTGGCCCAGCTCGTCCTCCGACTCCACCTCGGCCAAATCCTTCGCCGATGATGACTTCCCCAATCATCGTTGCAGGCCCGCCTCCTTCGCCACCAGCAAGTCCTCCGGCACCAGCATCTTCTCTTCCTGTTCTAGTGTCTCCTCGTCCGTCTATTTGGACTCTCGATGCTGGACCTGGACGCATGATTACGGCAACCTATACTTCGGTGCCGCGTCGTGGTGGTGCACCGTCGGTTGAGCCGTTGCCTCACCGAGTGTTATCTGGTACTCGCTCTTCGGTGCCGGCTTCGTCCACCTTGCCACCGTGGGTTCTTCCGTATGTGGACATGGAGTTTACCGATGCAGGCGCCAAGAAGTGTTTCGAGCGACTCCTGAGCTTAACGCTTCCTGAACCAGCTGGTGAGGTGACCGTGCGTACAACGTTGGAGGGTCTCCAAGCGTTCTTTGATTATTCGCATCCTGATCACCCGTACCAGCAACTTCGGCAGCTTTATCCTCTTCAAGCTTGCCTCTTTGACACTGTCGACTTCAACCCAAGCGTCCCCATCTCCAAGCGTGCTCCGATTGAGACCCGTCTCAAGATGATCTGGGCGAACCTTCGGGGTGACGGCGGTAAGCAAGGTGACCTCGGGTTCGCGTTGTGGGAGCGTCTCCACTGGCTTCCGTTAGCTGGTATTGAACGAGGTCTCGCTGAAGAAGCTAAAAAGGTTGTCCACGACAAGGAACGCTTGAAGGAACTGAGAGCTATGTTAAAGAAGCTCTTCAGTGAGCGCGACCTTCGTGCCGATCGTCTTCGTAACAAGTACCGTGAGCAGTACATGGCGTGGAGTCGTGACTCGGTTTCATCTAGTGCTTCCGGCGTGTCATTCATTCGTCCCGAGCTGCTTTTGGAGCCGTCTAAGCCGTGGTACCCAATTGAAAACTTGTCATTCGCACCTCAGACATCTGACTGGCTTTCCGAAGTTCCGGCTCTCGACGCTCGTCAGCCCTGGCGTACTGGATGGATGATGCACCGCATCAGCACCCGTACAACACCACGTACTTCCCGTGCCAGCGTAATCCTGAGCTTTTTAATCCTCGTGGTACGCGTTTCGTGGATGTGTACCGAAGCGTGATCGTTGACCCGTCTCTCGATTCAACCGAACTTATTCCGACCTGGCGTTCGTTGTTTGACTCGCCACCGGGTACTCCACGTCCCGCTCTGACTGCTGCTTATGTTTAAGCTGGTACCGAGGATTCGCAGGGTCCGGCTTCAGCTCCAGCTGCCGAGGCTCCGGTTCCTGATGAAGAGGAGAAGGAGAGTGGTGACTCGACTTCGTTGGCACTCGTTGCCAACGCGGCCAGGCACTTGGAATCGATTTGAATCCTCGCTGCACGCTCTACGACGTTCTCCAGCATCTCAGTTAACTGTTGAGGTGTCCCGCGTGACTTCGTTTTCAGTGGTCGCTCTCCGGTCGGCATCCATGTTTTCTTATTCTTAATCCACTTCCACAGCGTAATCATGTTCATGTTGTTCTTCAAATGCATATACAATTTGTTGTTGCAGTAACGTTTTTCGTCTGTTACCACAGGCTGCATTGCCCTGTGGACAGTTCACACGTGATCCAGTCACGCTAGCCTTCGTCCGCCACTTGCGCCATCTGCAGCCGATTCTCGCTCTTCTTGGCTCGTAAATAGTCGTACAGCAGACCTCCACATGGCAAGTTGGATGCTGGTTCCCAAGTCGGATCTTCATAGCCCACCCACTTGACTTTGAACTCGCGTACAACACGCTCCGTGCTCGTCGTCAGTGGTGTTCTGTCGTCGAGGATGGCCTCGACTTCATATTCACCGGCAACTTGATCTGGTTCCCAGCTGTCTTCAGGCAGTAGTTCCTCATCGAAGTCGAGTCTTGCCTCATTAGTCGCGTCCAGTACCAACCTAGTGTTCGGTCGACTGTTAAACCAATTAACAGCCTTGAGACTTGACATATGCACTACTGGGTAAAAGCGATTGTGGTGTTGGAAATCCCACGTGAGCTCTAGCTACAAATGTAGTTAGGATGTTCTCACAACAATACGTCTACTAGGATAGTAAACGATCGTTCGGGCGGACCTGAAGACCCCAGTTCTGCCCTTGCACCGGGACAAACTGGACCTTGTAAACTACTTATATAGGCCAACCCAGTAAAAATAAGAACACGCTACTAGCACGAGAAAAGCTAGCAGGTGCTATGAATTCTCGTGGTCCCAACAGCGGAAGGGTACCAGGCACGGGTAAGCCTTTTACGAGGTCACCGAGTGTTCGACACTCGGTTGGAAGAATAAAAGGGATGCAATTCAAGCACTCCCAGTCGTGCAAATAGGCAACAATAAGCCGTCACGTAAAACCTCCCGATAGTAATCGGCCGATACACAAAGTCTCTTGACCTTGCCGGATGAACCCTCGCTACAGAGCTTCGAGCTCACTGACAGGCATAACACACTCAAACAAGCTTGACCAGACGCTTACCTTGAAGCCGGACGTCGCTCTGTGTGCTTGAGTGGAAATTCTGTTCTGTATTTACGCTTACCCTTTCGGGTCTATTCCTAATAAGAAGTCCTAATTTTTTGGACTTGCCGCTGAGCTCATTTCGCACTCGATTTTATCGATGCGCTTGCGGATATCATCGAGCATCTTGTAGCGCTCAGAACGCACTCGGACAGCAGCCTCATGATCCTGTTCTCTTGCAAGTGTGATTTCAGCCTCCCTCGCGGCTGCAATTCTATCAGCGAGCGCTACCAGCACCTCCATTGAGTCGGAATCAGCTTTGGTCTTCTCGTTGGGAGTTCGTCTGCTTGAAAGGCTCTCGCGCGGC
>NW_003306394.1:0-3109 GCF_000142945.1 Phytophthora infestans T30-4
CACCAGATGATAGTACTGTGAGACGCGATATGCCAGCTTATGATCATCTGTTGCCCATCCGCTAGTCGAGCTTCTTTGCTACATTCCCGTCTACTTTTGGAACAAGTAGTCCTGGAGTCAAACAGTATGCCGCTGTCAAGGAGATTTGATCACCACACCCATCACTATGGACGAGCTCATGTCTTTTGGGCATCAGTTTACATGACGCTCACGGACAAGGTGATATCTAATATTGGGACCCGATGAGACGCGATTTTGGCGGAGCATCTACAATTTGGACAACGTGATGAGCTTACGTCGGTTCAAGCTGATTGCGTCGTGTTTTAGCTTTCGCGCTGAGCCAGGGTCGCCCGTGAGATAGAGATCCAGCTCTCCCGTATCCGACCCTTGCTGAATTTGCTTAAGTGTACCGGAGGTCGCTACGTCGAAGTAGGCCGTGACCTTGCATTGGATGAAGCCAGCATTGCTTGCCGATCACGCCACGGCCGTTACCTCATTGTGCTCAATCCCCAGAAGCTTGGTGGAAAGTATCACTTTCGAATGTATGTAGTTTGCTGCTCGACCACATGAATTGCTTTAAATTACCGTCTGCATTGCAGCAATAGCGATATGGCTGATCGTTTGCAGAACGTGGTGAGCCAAGAGGAGATGCAACAGCTCCGTGAGGAGCTAGAGGATGTCCAACAAGTACGCAAACATGTACTTGAAGTGGTGCGGCCATACTTTTTTTCTCGACGGATTATCAACATGGATAACTACTACACAAGCGTCCAACTGCTGCTGGATTTAGAGCTGAAGGGATTGTATGGACGAGGAACAGTGCGAGGCAGAAGCAAACATTATGCTAAGCACACCGTTCTGCAGAAAGGAGAGTGCTCTCCGGGGTATTATCAGCAGTCCAGTGAACTGTTCAAAATATAATGCTGGCCGTGTTCATGGTGTGACGCAACATTGTCACCATGGTCACCAATGCTGATCTATCTACCACCACTATGGTGACACGACGAATTGGAGCTTCAAGATGTGCATTTCCTGCCCCCACCTGTATTTAATATACAATCAACACATGCAAGGGGTTGACCGTTTGGACCAGATACGTGCTAGATTCTCAATCGCTGATGGTCATTCCTACAAACGTTGGCACAAAAAATTGGCCTTAGCACTCGTGGATATCGCACGTTCCAACGCGTACTTGACTCGGCGGATGGCAATCGATGCGTCAAGAGATCGGGACTCTCACAGGACGTTTGTTACGGATTTAGTATCAGAGCTCATTTTGGGTCGTTGGCGAGAAGAGCCTAGTGACAAACGAATGCCGTTCGGCAGCAGCGTTGCCACAGAAGCAGCAGCCACCCCCAGTGCTACTCCTCCAAGCACAGGCTTATCGATGGTCCCGACACCGACTCAGTCGGCGCAGTGTGAGGCGATATCGTCAAAGCAAATGTACAAGAATAAGAGCAGGAGAAAGCGCGAGTGCGATGTCTGTCGCTATGAAGGAAGATACGCGACTGAGCCGAGAGCAACATGGTTGCGCCGACACCCAAGACACTGCGTCACCACCTCACCGAGCAAGAAAGGCGCCTCTGTCGCGAGGCTCTGCTAAGTGAGCGTCACGAGCGCCGCATTCGACGGAAAGAGCAGAAGAGCGGCAGCGATGGAGCAGGGCAGACGAAGGCGAAGAAAGGCGACAAAGAAGAAGGCTGATAAGCACAACGGCAGATATGGAGGTGGCGCAGTATAAAGGTCTGTCTACTCCTTCAGCAAGTGCTCAGGTTGCAGACACGGCGGGCGAAAAAGAGGGCTCGCGAAACCAGACGATTGCTGAAGCGAAGGAGACGATAGAGACAACTGCGACAGCGGATGCGATGGAGGTGGAAGCAGACCACGAGACGGAGGTGACAGAAGTCGTAGCGGACATGGTTTTGAGCGTTGAGACTGCGCTGCCTGCCCAACAGTCTGGTATCGCGTTAGCTACTACTGATTCCAGTGCTGAAAAACGAAAGCGTAGTACTCAAGTGCCGACAAGAGAGCATCGCCGCGCTCTCCTACAAGAAGACAGCGATGGCGACGAACACGGTGCGTTTTGTTCGTTTATCCAACCTAGAAGGATTGTGGCTGACAACACGTCTAACATAATATCCAATATACGTGATGTATGGTGAACAGAGAATGCAAGGTGACGAAGACGAGAGTGTTTACGAAGCAGACGTTGTGCACAGTGTACCTGCGTGTGTCATTGACACAGACCCTAACTTTATGGACGAAGGAGCTGACGAATGCACCGGGCTCAGCTCCGATGAGGACCCAGAGCTTCGTGAGGAGCCTGAAGACGAAGAGGATGCTGATGACGATAGTTGGGACGGTGACTGGGACATTGGAGAGCTGGCAGATGAAGATTCGGACCACGACATCGAGGAGCTTCCCAAACACGGCGTGGTTATCCGCAGCGAAGAACGCACCACTAATTACTGCAATTACGTTATGTTGGCCGAATCCAACATAATCCTTTCATTTTGTTTCTGAGTTAACATAAAGGCTAACATAGTTTTTGTCCTTGTGTGTTGTATCTAGACGCGACTAAATTTGGACCTGACCCAACGTATGCTGGGTTGTATGATGGGCCATACGGACCAAGTGACAGCATGCTACGCCTTGGGGACGATCCGCTGGCATTGCTCTTCTTTTTCCTGCCGCCGAAGATTTGGTCCCAAATTGCTGTCGAAAGCAACCGCTATCATACTCAGTCAATCCCTACGAGGGCCCGCTCAATTCGCAGGAGCACAACCAAGGCAATCAGAGACCAGTTGGCGTGTCATGATGCCTTTGAAGAGGCCTTGTTCCTTCTGGCTTTTGAAATACTCGTAGCTGTTCACAATCATCCGCTTCTCTCCTGGGCAGAACTCGTGCTTGCCGGACATTTTCGCTGACCTTAAAGGATGCTTCTGGCTAATTGATGAGTTCTACCGCCCTCTCAAGACACTAAGTTATATATAGCACTTTTATTTATAGCAAACAGACCGGACCTGTATTAATAATATGTGCACAGGATCGTGCAGCCTGGAATAACTTGCACGAGGCGCTTATTGCGTACGCGCCGCTTAATGGACTC
>NW_003306395.1:0-3110 GCF_000142945.1 Phytophthora infestans T30-4
TTCTGGGGTGGCGGAGCCGTTCAAGTAGAACGGCGTGAACCCCGTGGACGCGTGCACCGCGTTGTTGAGCGCAAACTCAACAACTGGAAGCTGCGTCGACCACGTACGTGGTGCTGCCGCGCACACACTGCGCAGAGTGTCCTCGAGCACTCGATTGACGCGCTCTGTTTGGCCGTCGGTCTGCGGATGGTCCGCAGTGGACATCTGCAGACGAGTTCCCAGTAAAGGGAACAGCGTTTTCCAAAACGCGGCAGTGAACCGCGGGTCTCGGTCCGAGACAATCGTCTCCGGGAGACCGTTATGGCGGAACACGCCATCGACGAACAACCTTGCGGTTTGTTCGCCCGTTACAGTGACGGGAACTGGAGCAAGATGTACCATCTTGCTCAGCCGACACACGAACACCAAAATTCCGGTGTTGCCGTGTCCGTCGGCGGGAAGCCCAAAGATGAAGTCAAGACTCATCGACTTCCAACAATCAGCCGGTACGGGCAGGCTCTGTAGTGGAGCCGAAGAGTGCCCTGCGGGTTTGACCCGCTGACATGTTTCACATGTCTTGATGTACCGGGCGACCCACTTGTACATGTGGGTCCACCAGAAGGACTGAGAGACCGACAGAAAGGTCTTCTCGCGGCCCAAGTGGCCGCTGGAGGGCGCGTCATGCGCCTCCGCGAGGATGTCGAACTTCAGATCCTCGTCATTGGGTACGACCACCCGTGGAGGATCAGTGGGCTCCACCCGATAATAGAGGAGGCCCTCCTTCAACTCATATCGGTGGAGCCGTGAGCGCTGTCGCGACGAGAGCCAGTCGGACTTCGCGCTCGTTCCGGCCTTAAGGAACTTGACGATAGGCGCGACAGCCTCATCGTCCCGATACGCCATGCGTATCCGATCATATAGATCCGTTGTCACCCGCGTGATGTGGGCCAACTCATAGTCGGGACGCCGAGCGAGGGCGTCCGCAAGCACGTTGAGCTTGCCCGGCTTGTATTCGACGCGGAAGTTGTATTCCGCGAAGAAGGACAGCCACCTCGCCATCCTTTGGATGAGGTGAGGCGAGTTAGTCGCCGTCCTCAAGGACGCGTGGTCTGTGTAGATCACAAAGGGCCTAGAGCCCAGAAGGTGAACACGGAACTTCACAAGGGCATATTTCATTGCCAGGAGCTCCTTGTCATGGACAGGGTAGTTCCGCTCGGCGGCTTTGAGCTGCCTGGACTGGAATGAGATGACTCGTTCCTGTCCAGCCGTGTCGTCCTGCAGCAATGCACACCCGATGACGTAATCGGAGGCGTCGCAGACGACGCTAAACGGCTTCGTCTCGTCCGGCAGAGCCAGGACAGGGGCCTCTTGGAGACTGGCCTTGATGCTGTCAAAAGCATCCTGGTGCTCTTGCTCCCAGCGCCAGTCGACGTCCTTCTGAAGGAGGCTCGACAAGGGCTTAGCGAAGCCCGCGTACCCAGCGCTGTACTTGTGAAGGTAGTTGGCCAAACCCAACCACTTTCGAAGATCCTTCTGGGATCGGGGCGTCGGCCATGCTGCTATGGCCTTGACCTTGTCTGGGTCAGCCCGAACGCCCACGTTGCTTACGAAGCAACCGAGAGCTTTGATCTCTGGTGACGCGAAAACGCACTTGTCGATGTTGGCGTAGATCTTGTTCGCTCGCATCACGTCCAACACTCGACGGAGGTGTCCTAGATGCACCTCCATGGCCGTCTTGCCTCCCTCGGCACGGCTATGGACGAAAATGTCGTCGAAGTACGTCTGTACGAAGGTACGCAAAGGGCGGAACAATTGCGTCACCAGGCGATTGAACGTCGCCGGGGCGTTAGACAAGCCCTGCGGCATGACGAGCCACTCCCAAAGCATGCCGCTTGGAGTGCTTACCGCGGTGAGCGGGATGTCACTCTCTCGCATCAGGATTTGGTAGTATCCGTCTACCAAATCCAGCGCACTGTACAGTACGCTCCCGGCCATGTTGTTCAACAACACATCCTTTCGTGGGATCGGTGTTTGGGCCGGCACCGTTGCGTTGTTCAGCTTGTTATAAGCGTGAACCAGACGCCACTTTCCGTTCGGCTTACGAATGCAGAAAGTCGGCGTCGAGTGCGGGGAGTTCGACTCCCGCACCATGCCTGCCTTCGCTTTCGCGGCGAAGAAGGCATCAATGACCTCGCACTGTTCGCGCGGGAGAGGCCATTGCCTCGTGACACAATACTTTGTGCCGGGCACGAGATCAATCTCGTGCCGTACGCCTCGATCCGGTGGGAGTTGGGTCGGTGGGTGTTTATTCACCACGTCCGCATACTCCGTCACCAAAGGATACACCGGATCCTTGGGGTTCTTGAGAATCTCAGAACCCAAGCGCGCCTGACGCTGCTTGTTCATGTCTTCCAGGACGTTCTCGTCCAAGACAGAGGAGGAGTTCAGCTCCTCCTGAGTGGTCTCAGGTCTTATGAGTACCATCTCAGCGATCTCTCCAGCCTTGAGGTTGGCCAGGAAAGACTCAGCCGTCATTTCCTCGAGGTTCAGTATCTCTGCAACCTCTGGCAACTGTTCCAAGTGGACACCAGATGCCTTGACGGGTAAACCCGTCTCGCTATCGAAGATGTGATAGCACTCTTCCACCGGCCTTGTCGGAGGAGCCCGGGCCCTGGACTCCGAGTCGCTTGAAGCGACGTCGATCGGAACGAAGTTCGGATCCGACTTGAGGCGGCGGCGGCGTCTTTGCCGACGGCTTCTGTGACGGGGGAGCTTTGCTGCCCCACGTCTAGGGGATGTCGTCGCTACGACATCCGAGGCACTCGTGGCCTCGTGTGGTACTGTTGTACCCACACAGGAAGCGTGTTCAACGCCTTCCTCTTCAGTTAAGGTCTGGGCGACCGCGTGTGGCACTGTGTTACCCACACAGGAAGCGTATCCCGACGTCTTCCTCTTCAGTTATGGTCTGGGCGACCCGTGAGTGGAACTCCTGTTACCCACTCTGAACACGCTGTTTCTCAGTGTTCATGACAGCTGCAGCTGTCTGCGGAACCTAAGTTACCCGCCTGTGGACCTAAGTTACCCACTTTGCCGGCGCCTCTTCTGGGCGCGGCCACCATCAAAACATCCTC
>NW_003306396.1:0-3110 GCF_000142945.1 Phytophthora infestans T30-4
ATGAACAGGAGAGAGGATAAGTCTTTTGAGATTTAAACATGTACACCCAGCTCACGGACACACCAAGACAATAACAAAAAGAGTATAAGAGTACACACTTATAGTAACCCGATAGTTTTTATCCCGATACTGGGATCCAAATACAAGGCATCCGCTCTTAACCTGTTGATTATCTCGGCCGTTTTTCGTGAAAATATACCGATCATACCGAGCATGAAGATCCCTTCCGAGCCGTCTTCAGCGTCCACGCGCATACTTACCACGTTACTGATGCTGTTCACCAACTTCCGGGTCTTAGCAAGATGTACCATTACCATCCTTTGGTTGCAGGGCCGATACCCCATGCCAAGTGAACGGCTAAATCACCTTCTCTCCAGTGCCACGCGCGTATTTCAGCTCCCGCGTGTTGAAATCCATCTTAATCTGGTGCTGCACCATCCAATCTTCGCCCACCAGGAGTTTCGCCCTTGCCCTTCTACCTAAAATGCGTCAACTTGTATCCTCTGTTGGTACTACAGTATGTAGTGCCCACGAATCGCCAAAGTCCCAGGACTCAGCTGACGCCTCCGCCAAATCCTTCCACAATGTTGACTGGACGTTCTGCGTAATGCACCGTCCGTATTTCTTCAGTTCCTCACCAGCTACACTGTATTTAGCGCAACTGTCAAGTCAAACTTCTTGCGTATGCCTTCGTTTCAGCGCCGGATATTCGGTAGAGAAGCGGCTTAGTCCGTCACGTCCAACTGCACGTAATGGTGCGATTCGCTCTTGCTTGGGGCCTCCTCTTCCTTTTCAGTGGTGCCCGCCTCTACCGATTTTGCGGGCTGGTCACCTGTCGCCCGCTCTTCATTTTCGTAAACCTACTCGTGGTATCACACCCTGTCGCAGTCAGACCCCCGGCGTTTCCGCTCTTCCCCTGAGCTGAACCAACTATCTCGAAGCTGTCTTCGTGGAGCTCGGCCCACCGTCGCTTACGCTTGATGTTTCTCCTCCTGGCTCACGTGCTGTCATTCCTCACGTCATCTCTGTTAGCATCGGTGTGTTCTTCAATCGCGAACAGCAGCGTCCCCATATCTACTGTCGCCAGTCATTTCCCGGAGCTGCTGCTGGCGACGGTGCTGGAGCGGCTGGTACCGGAGCTGCAGGGGCTTCACTTCCTCCGTTATTATTTGTCGTCGCTCGCGCTGGCTGCTGCTGTTGTGTCGTTGGTTGGCCGTTCAAGTCTCTCATCCGGGCTCTGCACTCTCGCCCACAATGTTGGGGCCTCCCGCAGAAGCCGCACTTCGTGTTCGCCTTGCGTTGCTGGATGCCGGGCGCGTCCATCAGTCCATAGTGCCCGCTGCCTCTGTTACCTCCGCATCCACTTCGTTCCTGTCAATTTGGTGCGTCGGCTGGCTTGCCTGACGTGGATGGTTGTCCACATCCATGTCCTAATGTGATTCCGCTTTCACCTCTAGTACCCTTGCTTTGTCTTCGTCGCTATCAGCTTCGTTTTGTCAAGGCCCCTGCGAGCTGTTAGAATCAATGCTTGCAAAGCTGCGATAGATAGTGGATATCTTCCTGCTGACTTCTCCCACTGGCGGATGGCACCACCTTCGGTGTCGAACACGGGCTGCTCTTCATTCGGTACCAGTCCTCCCAGGCCCAGTTTCTTCCAGTCGCTCTGGTCTATCACTGCCATAGCAGATGCTTTTCGTTTGACTGGAGGGGGCATCATCCGCGTTTCCTTCAGTTGTTCCGTCCTCGCGGTACCGCTTCTTGGAAACTCGCCAGTCAGTCACCTTTACGCCTTTCCCGTATACACCGCTCGCGTCTTCAGCCAATTGCACTTCATCGTCCAGCGTCTGAGGGAGATGCCCCCGAATCTGCATCCCTACTGGTTCATTGTTTATGCTGTTTATGAATGCTTCCACATAAGACTCGTCGGGGACTCTTTTACCGAAACCGATATGCCTTAGTCGACCAGCGAAGTCACCCCGTCGTTCTCCTGGCTGTTGGACGCTTGCCACCAATCTCGGTTGTGTCTTGAACACGTTGCCACGACTGTCATAGTTTGAAACCAAGTACTTAGTCTGAAGGAAAATCAACTCTGTTTTTATTTAGGTCCAGGGCAGCTTGCCCTGACCACTCAAATACACGTCAAACCCTTATTGGCTGATAATGGGTCTAGCTCCCCATATATCAACCAATAGGATGACGGCAGTTCAGCACACGCTAGCCGTGTGCTGCTGCACCTACTTTTGTAATATAAATCTACCTACTTATGTAATGGCGTGGCCCACTACAAGTTCCGTGTTCACCTTCTGGGCTCTAGACCCTTTGTGATCTACACAGACCACGCGTCCTTGAGGACGGCGACTAACTCGCCTCACCTCTCCCAAAGGATGGCGAGGTGACTGTCCTTATTCGCGGAATACAACTTCCGCGTCGAATACAAGCCGGGCAAGCTCAACGTGCTTGCGGACGCCCTCTCTCGGCATCCCGACTATGAGTTGGCCCACATCACGCGGGTGACAACGGATCTATATGATCGGATACGCATGGCGTATCGGAACGATGAGGCTGTCGCGCCTATCGTCAAGTTCCCTTAAGGGCCGGAACGAGCGCGAAGTCCGACTGGCACTCGTCGCGACAACGCTCACGGCTCCACCGATATGAGTTGAAGGAGAGCCTCCTCTATTACCGAGTGGAGCCCACTGATCCTTCACGGGTGGTCGTACCCAACGCCGAGGATCTGAAGTTCGACATCCTCGCGGAGGCGCATGACGCGCCCTCCAGCGGCCACTTGGGTCGCGAGAAGACCTTTCTGTCGGTCTCTCAGTCCTTCTGGTGGACCCACATGTACAAGTGGGTCGCCCGGTACGTTAAGGCATGCGAAACATATCAGCGGGTCAAACCCGCAGGGCACTCTTCGGCTCCACTACAGAGCCTGCCTGTACCGGCTGACTGTTGGAAGTCGATGAGTCTTGACTTCATCTTTGGACTTCCCGCCGACGGACACGGCAACACCGGAATTTTGGTGTTCGTGTGTCGGCTGAGCAAGATGGTACATCTTGCTCCAGTCCTTGTACACTGTTACGGGCGAACAAATGGCAAGGTTGTTCGTCGAT
>NW_003306397.1:0-3112 GCF_000142945.1 Phytophthora infestans T30-4
AAGCCAGACGTAAATAGATCCCTGGACTGCTACCCAAACTTGTTCGCCGTTTTCGTTGGTGCTCTCCACCAATTTTTTCTTGTATCCTTCCCCTGTGAATCTTGACTTGCGTCAAGATCCGCAGGGGTCTCCGAGGGGACCCTGGGGAGGATAGAGAGGTTTCTCTTCTAGATCCGGATCCGGATCCACCTCTCTTCCCGTCGACAGAGTTCCTCCCAAAACGCCATCGATCCGCGGATCTTGTTTCATTCAGCAGCGTCTTCGTCGATCCGACCTCCGACGACGCCTCTTCCCCTGGCTCAATCTTCACTTGAGCATCTTCTTGGGACTCACGGTGAAATCCCGAGTCACCAAAAGATCCGGGCACGCGCACCATTGTGGTGTAGCGGGATCAGCAAAATCTGCGAGATTGCCGGATCCAGCTTACCAACTGCACCCAGACACCGACTAACGGAGGGTCCCCCGATGATCCGTGTTCTGCTGAACTTTCCTCACCTTGTGTACCCGTCGGTAGGGCGGGATCTTGCTCTCTCGGTAACTTCCGAAGAGTTCAAGTGGTGAAGCTTGAGCGTCTTGGCGAGACGTGGGGATGGGGTGGAGCAGCAGTGGAAAATCTTCACTCTGCGTCCGTGGATGGTTCCGTATCCTAAGCGAATATTTAAGCTTATGGATCCGGGGCCTAGATCGTAGATCTGGCCGTAGGGTTGCCTTGCGGGTGTGTTCCCTTGCCTTTGTAGTTCCTTTGCGTCGTACTTGCCGCCTCCTGTGACGGGATCTTGAAAGTTGAGAGCCTCTAGGGTGTAACCGACCAAGTAGTAAATTCGGTTAACCCGTCGGATCTGCACAAGTAAAGGAAAAGCTCACTAGGTTGTAGGATCTGACCAATGTATTATCCAGTTACCACTACCAACACTAGATTCGCAATTCCCAACCTTCTCGGAGCTCGTACGGCCAATGTAGTTCCGGTTCTCGAGGGCAGGAAGGCACTTGCGTGTTACTGTGCAAATTGAGGTCTGTATTGATATTTAAGCCTATACCTGCCTGGATTTCTACCTTCTATGTCTTTCATCTGCTAAATCCCTTACCAGGCTCGGCTGCATGTCTCTTCTTCCCTTGACCCATCATCCCAGCTGTATTATCTTCAGATCCCCCGGATCCATGACGTAATCATCATGGTCACCCTATTATGGGTACACTCATCCGGATCCAGGTCGCTTGGATCCACTTCACTGTAAGTTTGCACTCGTCGTCGATCTGAGCTCTCCCATCATCCAACATCATCTCGCAACCGTCTGTGATCTCCATTGTCCCACGAAAGTTCGAGATCCACTGTATCCATCATCCCTATACCCTGGATCCAGGTCCCTCCAGGCGGGATCCTCCCTCCTTGGATCCGAACTCGGAAGTATGGGATCCGGGGCACCTCGCGGTGAATCTTGACTCCTCATTAGCCGTGGCTACTAGATCCACCTTCAGAGGGCACCGACCATCCTTCCTTCATAGGATCCACACTCGATCCACTCTTGTATAGTATATCCCATATCCATCTTAGTTAATCCAGGTAAGGGTGGATCCGAGGTAAGTCTTGGTGGATCTTGCCTTCTCGTACGTCGCTCATATCGGATCCATCGTCATTCCATACGGGGTGCTGCTCGCCATGGCTAATCCACCACAGGCAACTTGCATCCGTGCCAGCCAACCCAAATCCTCTCTAATCACTTGAAATTGTCACTGATTCGGGATAGTGACTCCGCGTCAGGCCCATTCTCTTATTTCTGAAAAAGCACTTCACCACATCGGAGTCGATTGAACGGCTCCTGATTGACTGCCCGAAGGCTGTCGCAATCTGGGAACAGAAGCGGCGGCAGCTTCATAAGTAGTCCGGGGCTTCTTGCCCGAACGGGGTACGGACGTTGACGACACTCCGTACCCGCGCTCATCGTGAGTGCTAGAAGCCGCACACTT
The DNA here is from genome assembly GCF_000142945.1 of Phytophthora infestans T30-4. NCBI lineage: Eukaryota > Oomycota > Peronosporomycetes > Peronosporales > Peronosporaceae > Phytophthora > Phytophthora infestans. The sequence goes on from NW_003306397.1 coordinate 1,966, forward strand.
CAGAAGGTTCCTTGGCAGCATGCGCTCGCTGACCAGGTGGGCGAACCGGACACGAAGACCAGAATGCGGGACATCAGCTGATCTTCATGGAGTTCCCGTAACTCCGAGGGTGAGTACTTGAGAGACTCCACCCAAGCCCAGAACATGTCCTCACATGAGTTCCAGTTAGGACAGTTCTCGGAAGAACCCAGGGGTAGCCCCAAAGAGGGTAGATACCACCCCTGTTCTCGAGCTTCTTACGACAAGCCGTGAGGTCATTAAGAGGGATTCGGCGCGGCGCGAGAAGCTCGCACCGGGCCGCCTCCAAGTTGGCTACGAATAACTGCTCCTTCTGGACCAGGGCGCGTTCGTAAATGTCCATAGCAGTGTGGCCACCGACAAGTTCACAAAGAGCGACGAGACTTTCCAAAACGAGGTCAGCATCAGAGCTCTCCTCGGGAGGCCGATAGCCTCTTGAGTTGATGGCAGCTCCCTGGTTGACAGGTATTGCCACCGGATCCCACGCATGCGCTGGGCTGCTTAAACGTCCTCCTGCTACTGGTCGAGATCGTTCGTGACCTCCCGGGGCTCATGGATGGCACCCTCCGCTTCCTCTTGATCCGAGGAGCCGAAGAGGCTTAGATAGGAGTACTCAGTCTCCTTCTCCTCGCGGAGACTTCGAAGTCACGCGCTTCTTAGAGAGCTTGGCGGTATCGGCTGTGGCTTTGGCAGTCTTGGCACGGACAAGACCCTCGGCGAACGAGAGATCTCTTCATCGTCGTCGCCGGCTTTTAGAGAGCCCTCAGCTTTGACGGCAGGACTCTCAGAGCACACAGACGTACTCGGTCTGTGATCACCGTGATCACTAGTGAGCCAGTGCACGCTGTCGTCGTTGTGCTCGCTGGGCACTGGAGTGTGTCTTTCCACGGAGCCCACAGAAGCATCGTGAGTGCTCCTGGACTCGGCCTCGTCCTCACTACCCGAGCCTGTGGTGTAGCGGGATCAGCAAAATCTGCGAGATTGCTGGATCCAACTTACCAACAGCGCCTATACACCGAATAACGGAGGGGGTCCCCCGATGATCCGTGATCTGCTGAACTTTCCTCACCTTGTGTACCCGTCAGTAGGGCGGGATCTAAATCTCTTAGTAACTTCCGAAGCGTTCAAG
>NW_003306398.1:0-3112 GCF_000142945.1 Phytophthora infestans T30-4
AGCATTTGCTGAAAGGCTGTTCTCCAAATGGAACAGTAGTGGGCTCGACGAGGGTCCTGTCTACAAGAAGTTATCGGGTATGGGCCTAGCGAAGGACAAAACCACCTACAAGCTCTACACGGACTACATTTTGTGGCTTGAAAAGCATTTTCCGTTACCACCTGAGGCTACCAATTAGTGCAAAAACGTCCGCCATACCGGTGGTCGCACTGCGTACTGTAATATTTACAATACAGTGGTCATTACAATACTCAAAAGCAAAATGTTATTTTACAACAAGTCGCACTGTGCGAGCTTAACGTTCGAGCGTGGTATGCACCTGTAAATACTGGATTCTGCCCGAGAACTGTCCCCCCTGGAGTTCTTGTGAGGACATGTTCTGGGCATGGGTGGGGTCTCTCAAGTACTCACCCACCATATTACGGGAACTCCATGCAGAGCAGCTGCTATCCCGCATCCTGGACCAGCGCGATCTTCGTGTTCGCTTTGCCCACTTGGTCAGCAAGCGCATGCTGCTGCTGAAGCGCGCGGCTTCTAGCGCTCATGATAAGCGCGGGTTCGGAGTGTCTTCAACGTCCGTACGCCGTTCGGGCAAGAAACCCCGGACTACTTATGAGCCTACCGCCGCTTCTGGTCCCAGATTGCGACAGCCTTCGGGCAGTCAATCAGGAGCCGTTCAATCGGCTCCCACGAGTTCTCGGAGTGGGCATAACCCCTCCACTTCACGAGGTGTTGTCGCTTACCGCGACGCCGTTGCTCCTGGAGGATCCGCTCCACGTGGAAGTGGACTTCTCTATTCCGGTCAAGCAGAGGCGGAGGTGCCTCGTACGAGTACGAGTACTCGGCGTCTCCCGAACGCCATTCTCGCCCGAGTCCTTCTCCTGCGGGTCCGACACAGGGCCCTGAGGTTGACCGCCTCTGTCAACGAGTTCTCGAGCTTGAGATCGCACTTGGCCTTGGGACTGGCGGTGATGCTGCCGCCCAGGCCGGGAACCAGGGCGAGCTCGCTCGTATTGCGAGCCGCCTGGACCTGTTGGAGCGTGAGGTCGCGAGCCGGCATCTGCAGGTGGATCGCCGGGCCTCTTCGACCGATCTGGACGAGGCCTTCCGCATGATCCGACGGATCGAGGCTCTGTTGCTACGTCCGGGGCCGCCTTCGACGCACTCCCAGATGTACGCGTATGGTGCGTACCCGGCGCACTCAGCGTACTCGGCGTATGGCTCCGGGGTCCGTTCGTATGGAGCCCCTCCCGTGTACAGTCTTGACCGCAGCTTTGCCGTCTAGACCGAGGCTTGGGCGCCTCCTCCGACGCCCTCGTCGACGTCTGTCACCCGCCCTCGCTTTGAGGAGGTGGGTACGCGAGTCAGCAACCCTCTGCGGATCAAAGTACCGCTTAAGACGTCCCACATAGAACGTCGGGTGCGTCGTCATTGGCTTAGGCAGGTCGATGGTGTACGACGCACCATGTCTGGCCAGGACTGCAAATGGTCCGATGAAGCGGTGCTTCGGATTGGTGCTGCCGACAGAGCTGACAGTGTCAAGAGGTAGGTTCCTCGTGTCTAGTAACACTAAGTCTCCCACTTTAAATACACTTAAGTTTCCTCTTCCATATTTGTCGGAGTACTCCTTTTGGCTATCCGGTGCGGCTGCCATGGTATCGCGGACCCTGCTGACAACGCTCAGCTTGGTATCCGTAAAGGAATCCACTTGTTTTCGCAGCGAAACTGGTCTCACATCCGAGACCTGGGAGGAAATGGCTTTCCGAGCCTCTCGCCACTTAGAATAGAGGAATTAGTATCTCCTCGAAGAGTGAGAGGCACTCTGGGGTGACGGAAGCCGTTCAAGTAGAACGGCGTGAGCCCCGTGGACGCGTGCACCGCATTGTTGAGCGCAAACGCAACAACGGGAAGCTGCGTCGACGACGTACGTGGTGGTGCCGCGCACACACTGCGCAGAGTGTCCTCAAGCACTCGATTGACGCGCTCTGTCTGGTCGTCTGTCCGCAAGTGGTCCGCAGTTGTAACGGGGTTACATGGTGTGGAACACACAGGTGTACGAAGTACCCGGAGAGTTAACATACTCTCAGTACATAAGCTGGAGAGCTAACAAGGTCTCTCAGTACGTTGGCTGAAAGCCACACGATATGCATTTGATTAGGTTTAACTATGCTAGATAGTTAAGCAGATACATTTACCCCTAGGCGGCTTGGCCGCAATAATAGTAAATAAAACACTTCTGGTTTTGAAGCATAAAAGTTAAGGTATTAACTTTGAGCCCTGGTCTGGGGCTGTAAGTTCCTTTGGGTAAGGAACTTAGTATTAGTGACTCTTTGAGTCGAACGTCTTCCTCTGACGCTAAAGCTACGGCAGCCCCGCTGCACTTGGTAGCACTTGTAGTCAATCCCGCTCCTGAGTCGGTTGACTATATCCTCTGCGAGGATGGAACACCCCGTGTTCGCGAATTTGCCCCCGGCGCAGCAGGACGCACTTACTAAGCTTATGTCCTTGCTTGGCCCGGAGGGCGTGGCTCATCTTGCATCGCAAGGTCCAGAGGCGGTCACCGCCAGGCTGGAATCGTTCTCCCGCTACGAGAACGCGCTCTTGGAGCACGTCCAAGAGAAGATGAGTGCCGCAACGGCGGCGGCGTCGATGACGCGTGAAGAGTCTATGAGACTGAAACCGCTCATGGTGAGCGTAAAAACCTTCGAGGGGAAGGATGGAGAGAATCTCCTTCTCTGGACCCGTGAGGTCGAGATGGCCATGGGATTGGCCCTGCTCCAGTCTGAGCATCAGCGCGTGGCGCTGGCTATCTCCAGGCTTGGAGGTCGCGCTCGCAAATGGGCACTAACGTGCGGCACGTCTGTTGACGCTGCATTTCCCACTCGGGATCAGCTGAGGTAACAGCTTTCGCGCGTGTTCGCGCCGTCTAATCAGGCGTACCGAATCCGGTCGAAGTTCCTTGCTACCCGCCAGGGTAAGAAGGCGTTATTGGACTATGTCCAAGCGTTGAGTACTCTTATCGCCGGAATGGCAGCGGACCCTCTTCCGGAACTGGTCAACGTGACCGTGTTCATGGAGGACTCGCGTGACGCAGCTCGAACGGAAGTGTCCG
>NW_003306399.1:0-3113 GCF_000142945.1 Phytophthora infestans T30-4
TCACCAGCTTCAACGATTTCACATTCTCCAGCCGACATACGTGCTGCTGAAGAGGCTCTGCGTCGAGGCCGAGGAAATGCGGCTCATGTTTGACTCAAGTGACGAAGGTGAAGAGTCGGACCAAACTGTCCCACAAGGCAAGTCTGCTTCGGTGTCTGTTCCGACGTCCCAGACAGTTGAAGTCTCGGGAGTGATTTCTACAGCAGAGTCTGCCCCTGTTGAAGCTGCTCCGCTAGCCTCCGTGTCTCCGAAACCGGCCCCGACTGTTCCGACGGCTGTCGTACCAAGCGTGTCTTCGCTCGACTTTTCGATGGAGATTGATGACGATGGGAATGCTGATGACGATCATGGAGAAGGAGGTGGAAAGATTAATGAAACTCTCGCGTGGAAGATTTTTCCTGAAAGGTTTCCCGTGGGTGGCCCAAGATGTTTCCGCCCCCTCAAGGAATATTTTAGCCACCTCCCAAGGAAGAAAAAATTGTAAAATTCCGAAGGGAATGGGAGCCATCTGGGTCCAGCTCGTTCCTCGACTCTCCTCGGCCAAATTCTTCGCCGATGATGACTTCCCCAATCATCGTTGCCGTCCGCCTCCTTCGCCAACCAGCAAGCCCCCCCAGCAACCAGCATCTTCTCCTCCTGTTCCAGTGTCTCCTCGTCCGCCTATTTGGACTCTCGATGCTGGACCTGGACGCATGATTACGGCCCATCTACACTTCGGTGCCGCGTCGTGGTGGTGCACCGTCGGTTGAGCCGTTGCCTCACCGAGTGTTGTCTGGTGGTCGCCCTACGGTGCCGGCTTCGTCCACCTTGCCACCGTGGGTTCTTCCGTACGTGGACATGGAGTTTACTGACGCAGGAGCCAAGAAGTGTTTCGAGCGACTCTTGAGCTAAACCCTTCCCGAATCAGCTGGTGAGGTGACCGTGCGTACCGCGTTGGAGGGTCTCCAAGCGTTTTTTTATTACTCGCATCCTGATCACCCGTACCAGCAATTTCGGCGGCTCTATCCTCTTCAAGCTTGTCTCTTCGACACTGTCGACTTCAGCCCAAGCATCCCTATCTCCAAGCGTGCTCCGATTGAGACCCGTCTCAAGATGATCTGGGCGAACCTTCGGGGTGACGGCGGTAAGCAAGGTGACCTCGGGTTCGCGTTGTGGGAGCGTCTCCACTGGCTTCCGTTGGCTGGTATCGAACGAGGTCTCGCTGAGGAAGCTAAAAAGGTTGGCCATGACAAGGAGCGTTTGAAGGAACTGAGAGCTCTGCTGAAGAAACTCTTCAGCGAGCGCGACCGTCGTGCCGATCGTCTTCGTAACAAGTACCGTGAGCAGTACATGGCGTGGAGTCGTGACTCGGTTTCCTCTAGTGCTTCCGGCGTGCCGTTCCTTCGTCCCGAACTGCTTTTGGAGCCGTCGAAGCCGTGGTACCCCATTGAAAACTTCTCGTTCGCACCTCGGACATCTGACTGGCTTTCCGAAGTTCCGGCTCTCGACGCTCGTCAGCCCTGGCGTACTGGATGGATGAATGCGCCGCATCAGCACCCGTACAACACCACGTACTTCCCGTGCCAACGTAATCCGGAGATCTTCAATCCTCGTGGTACGCGTTTCGTGGATGTGTACCGAAGCGTGATCGTTGACCCGTCTCTCGATTCAATTGAACTTATTCCGACCTGGCGTTCGTTGTTTGACTCGCCACCGGGTACTCCACGTCCCGCTCTGGCTGCTGCTCCTGTTGAAGCTGGTACCGAGGATTCGCAGGGTCCGGCTTCAGCTCCAGCTGCCGAGGCTCCGGTTCCTGATGAAGAAGAGAAGGAGAGTGGTGACTCGACTTCGTTGGCTCTTGGCCACCGCGGCCAGGCACTTGGAATCGATTTGAACCCTCGCTGCACGTTCCACGACGTTCTCCAGCATCTCAGCTAACTGTTGAGGTGTCCCGCGTGACTTCGTTTTCAGTGGTCGTTCTCCGGTCGGCATTCATGTTTTCTTATTCTTAATCCACTTCCACAGCGTAATCATGTTCATGGTGTTCTTCAAATGCATATACAATTTGTTGTTGCAGTAACGTTTTTCGTCTGTTACCACAGGCTGCATCGCCCTGTGGACAGTTCACACGTGATCCAGTCACGCTAGTCTTCGTCCGCCACTTGCGCCATCTGCAGCCGATTCTCGCTCTTCTTGGCTCGCAAATAGTCGTACAGCAGACCTCCACATGACAAGTTGGATGATGGTTCCCAAGTTGTATCTTCATAGCCCACCCACTTGACTTTGAGCTCGCGTACAGCACGCTCCGTGCTCGTCGACAGTGGTGTTCTATCGTCGAGGATGGCCTCGACTTCATATTCACCGGCAACTTGATCTGGTTCCCAGCTGTCCTCAGGCAATAGTTCCTCATCGAAGTCGAGTCTTGCTTCATTGGTCGCGTCTAGTACCAGCCGGGGGGGGGTAGGTCGACTGTTGGATTCGTTGACTGCCTTGGGTCTCGACGCATGCATCACTGAGAAGAAGCGATACCCACTTCGGTCCGGCAGTTCCATCTCGTACGCAAACTCTTCCACCTTGCGCTTGATCCGAAAAGGTCCATGCCACCGGTGAGCTAATTTCTTCGTCAAGCCCGGTTTGACGCGTTCCATGTACAACCACGCCCGGCTCCCAATCTCAAAAAGAGATCTCGGTGGGGCTCTTGCAGGATCTTCCATCTCTTCCGAAGCTTCTGGAGGGCCCGCCGAGTGTTCGTTTCCACTTGGTTGAGGTACAGCGGTTTTTTTCAGTCGACTCAGAGCATCATTATGCTTTTTAGCTCTTCGCTCCTTTTCTACAGCCTGATAGTCTTTGGCCATAGTGAGGGCGACCTCATGTTGTCGATTGATCTCACGCCGCCACGCCAGTGCGTCAGACTGCTTGCCGAGTCCTCGTTTGAGTGATGACGACATTGCCCGCAACGTCGACTGCGCATCCCAACCATGAACGAGGTAGAACGGCGTTTCCTTCCTCGTAGTGTCTTGAGAAGTATTAATAGCAAATACTAGCTTCTCCGCGATTTCGTCCCAATCTTGCTGTAGAGGGTCTTCCGCGTACACCCGTACGGACCCCATCGCTGACTTCACCGAGCGTTCCTG
>NW_003306400.1:0-3113 GCF_000142945.1 Phytophthora infestans T30-4
TTAGGGCGCATCTGCGCGAGTTCGTGTTCCCAATTATGAATGCGGGGGGCAACCACACTATAGGGGCTGTGTACTTTTTGTTCAGCGCTTGAGGATGCCTGTTCTCTTGACAGTTCCGCCATTCTGCACAATCTCGCAAATGAACTCTCGGTGCCGTACTCAACCCCTTCCGCGGGGATCCTGCATCTCTGGATCCATCCACCGATGTCTCGTTCGCAGATTTGGTAGCACACAAGGGCGGGTCAAACTCGTCAAAACAGGTGACTCCACTTGATCCCAGTGCTGTTACCTGTCGTTTCCGTGGTCACCCCTGACTGGACACGAACACTCGTTGGCGTATGTACAACGTTTACCGGGCTCAGTAGTTCGTGTGTACGCGCTACTGAGGCTTCGTTTGCAATATTGCCCCCGCCGTGAGCTGTCGTGTAAGTGTTTGAAGGTTCTTCGGAAGGCTGACTGTCGGCCGGATCCCCGGCTGTCACCCCAGACGCCAGACAGGCTTCCACTCGTTCACGTTCCTCCAGGCTCAGTGCCCATCGCTCTGCACGTCAGACGATCACTGGAATTCACTAGCGAGTCTTCTAGAGGTCGTGCTAGCACCCCACTGGGTTCTGGATAGTCCGGTCGATCCACTGCCGAAGGCTGAGCTGCAAGCCATTGCTCGTAGATTTCACATTCACGCTGAAACAACTCACGGTCTCTGCAACCTTCGTAAGCTAGCACCTGCCAGTCTTGGTACTTCTTGGAATCCAGACGCACATAGCCGTCACCTCGCGGCAAATCCCCATCTGGAATCCACATCGCGATCGAGTCGTGCGCTGGTAGGTACACTGTTTGGTCGGACACATTGGTCAATAGAATGCTCTGCGGCCGTCCACGTCGAAACCTCGCCACTGACGGGATTAACTTGTTCGTTCGACGAACCCACAGTCCGTGTTCGTCCAGCCCGACTTGACGCTTCGCTAGTCGATATTCTCGCCACTCGTGCGCTTGAATGTCCAAACGCTCGGGTGGCCCGGCGTTAACATGGGAGCCGTACTCTTCGCTGTCGATCATGTTCTTGGTCTTGATCAGTGGGATTTGAACTTCGCGCGGTAATTGCGCCGCACCGTGAAACAGGTCCAACCGGATCCCAGCTGGGATCATAAAGTCGGTCCCGAGTACCACGTCGACGCCGGCACTATGCGCCATTACCCACATCTCGAACTCGTACACCATCTACTATCCGAGCGTAATTTTGACGCACGCTCTTCGCGTCGTAGACACCTTGCCTTCGTTGATTCCTTGAATGTCAATGCGGCGTCCGTGATCGGGTACATCTCGGAGTCGCAACTTCTTGGCAAAGGCGTCAGTGATCACACTAACGTTCGCTCCCGTGTCGAGGAGGATCCTCGTTCGCTGGTCGTTCACAGCGCCTTGGACCAGAGCTCTCATTCTGACCCGTCGGTCGAATTTCTTGACCCCTGTCTCTCGCCAGGGTTCAACTTCATCATCTTGGAGTGACCCTTGGGCTCGTCTCACGCTGCACTCGAAACCAAGCCGAGCGAACCCTCGCTGGTGCTGTGGTGAAGTGCTTTCTCAGAAATAAGAGAATGGTCCTGACGCGGGGTCACTATCCCGAATCAGTGACAATTTCAAGTGATTATAGAGGATTTGGGTTGTTTGGCACGGGTGCAAGTTGCCTGTGGTGGATTAGCCATGGCGAGCAGCACCTCGTATGGAATGACGATGGATCTGATATGAGCGATGTACGAGAAGACAAGATCCACCAAGACTTACCTCGAATCCACCCTTACCTGGATTCACTAAGATGGATATGGGATATACTATACAAGAGTGGATCGAGTGTGGATCCTATGAAGGAAGGATGGTCGGTGCCCTCTGAAGGTGGATCTAGTAGCCACGGCTAATGAAGAGTCAAGATCCACCGCGAGGTACCCCGGATCCCATACTTCCGAGTTCGGATCCAAGGAGGGAGGATCCCGCCTGGAGGGACCTGGATCCAGGGTATAGGGATGAGGGATACAGTGGATCTCGAACTTTCGTGGGACAACGGAGATCACAGACGGTTGCGAGATGATGTTGGATGATTGGAGAGCTCGGATCCACGGCGAGGGTACCATTACAGTGAGGTGGATCCAAGCGACCTGGATCCGGATGAGTGTACCCATAATAGGGTGACCATGATGATTACGTCATATATCCGGTGGATCTGAAGATAACACAGCTGGGATGATGGGTCAAGGGAAGAAGGGACATGCAGCCGAGCCTGGTAAGGGATTTAGCAGATGAAAGACATAGAAGGTAGAAATCCAGGCAGGTATAGGCTTAAATATCAATACAGACTCCAATTTGCACAGTGACACGCAAGTGCCTTCCTGCCCTCAAGAACCGGAACTACATTGGCCGTACGAGCTCCGAGAAGGTTGGGAATTGCGAATCTAGTGTTGGTAGTGATAACTGGATAATACATTGGCCAGATCCTACAACCTAGTGAGCTTTTCCTTTACTTGTGCAGATCCGACAGGTTAACCGAATTTACTACTTGGTCGGTTACACCCTAGGGGCTCTCAACTCTCAAGATCCCGTCACAGGAGGCGGCAAGTACGACTTAAAGGACAACACAAAGGCAAGGGAACACACCCGCAAGGCAACCCTACGGCTAGATCCACGATCTAGGCCCCGGATCCATAAGCTCGAATATTCGCTTAGGATACGGAACCATCCACGGACGCAGAGTGAAGATTTTCCACTGCTGCTCCACCCCATCCCCACGTCTCGCCAAGACACTCAAGCTTCACCACTTGAACTCTTCGGAAGTTACCGAGAGAGCAAGATCCCGCCCTACCGACGGGTACACAAGGTGAGGAAAGTTCAGCAGAACACGGATCATCGGGGGACCCCCTCCGTTAGTCGGTGTCTGGGCGCAGTTGGTAAGTTGGATCTGGCAATCTCGCAGATTTTGCTGATCTCGCTACACTCACATACGTGTCCAAAGGTTCTGCGGAAGGCTGACTCGTCAGCTAAATTCTCGGCTGTCAACTCAGACGCTCAGACAGGCTTCTACTCGTTCACGTTCTTCCAGGATCAGTGCCCAGCGCTCTGCACATGTC
>NW_003306401.1:0-3113 GCF_000142945.1 Phytophthora infestans T30-4
AGGTTTCAGTGATGCAGCTATAATCCTTCAGGTACGGGACATTTAGCAGCACACATCGGCCTGCAAATTAAAGTTGGCGGAGGTCCGATGTTCCAATCCCCGCTCAAAATGGTTGGGAAAGCTCTAAAACAGAGGTGGTGCAGATGGAGTCTGGACGGAGGGGTTATATCCAGAGCAAGGTAGTGACTTACTTAATCAACGATTATGAAATTCAATGTTTCGATTTTAATCATGTGTGGTGTAGCGGGATCAGCAAAATCCGCGAGATTGCCAGATCCAACTTACCAACTGCGCCCAGACACCGACTAACGGAAGGGGGTCCCCCGATGATCCGTGTTCTGCTGAACTTTCCTCACCTTGTGTACCCGTCGGTAGGGCGGGATCTTGCTCTCTCGGTAACTTCCGAAGAGTTCAAGTGGTGAAGCTTGAGTGTCCTGGCGAGACGTGGGGATGGGGTGGAGCAGCAGTGGCAAATCTTCACTCTGCGTCCGTGGATTGTTCCGAATCCTAAGCGAATATTCGAGCTTATGGATCCGGGGCCTAGATCGTGGATCTGGCCGAAAGGTTGCCTTGCGGGTGTGTCCCTTGCCTTTGCGTTGTACTTGCCGCCTCCTGTGACGGGCTCTTGAGAATTGAGAGCCCCTAGGGTGTAACCGACCAAGTAGTAAATTCGGTTAACCTGTCGGATCTGCACAAGTAAAGGAAAAGCTCACTAGGTTGTAGGATCTGGCCAATGTATTATCCAGTTATCACTACCAACACTAGATTCGCAATTCCCAACCTTCTCCGAGCTCGTACGGCCGATGTAGTTCCGGTTCTTGAGGGCAGGAAGGCACTTGCGTGATACTGTGCAAATTGAGTTCTGTATTGATACTTAAGCCTATACCTGCCTGGGTTTCTACCTTCTATGTCTTTCACTTGCTAAATCCCTTACCAGGCTCGGCTGCATGTCCCTTCTTCCCTTGACCCATCATCCCAGCTGTATTATCTTCAGATCCACCGGATCCATGGCGTAATCATTACGGTCACCCTATTATGGGTACACTCATCCGGATCCAGGTCGCTTGGATCCACTTCACTGCAAGTGTACACTCGTCGTGGATCTGAGCTCTCCAATCATCCAACCTCATCTCGCCACCATCTGTGATCCCCATTGTCCCACGAAAGTTCGAGATCCACTGCATCCATCGTCCCTATACCCTGGATCCAGGTCCCTCAAGGCGGGATCCTCCATCCATGGATCCGAACTCGGAAGTATGGGATCCGGGGTACCTCGCGAGGAATCTTGACTCCTCATTAGCCGTGGCTACTAGATCCACCTTCTGAGGGCACCGACCATCCTTCCTTCATAATATCCACACCCGATCCACTCTTGTATAGTATATCCCATATCCATTTAAGTGAATCCAGGTAAGGGTGGATCCGAGGTGAGTCTTGGGTGGATCTTGCCTTCTCGTACATCGCTCATACCAGATCCATCGTCATTTCCTACGGGTGTTGCTCGTCATGGCTAATCCACCACCGGCAACTTGCATCCGTGCCACAAACCCAAATCCTCGCTAATCACTTGAAATTGTCACTGATTCGGGGATAGTGACCCCGCGTCAGGCCCATTCTCTTATTTTCTGAGAAAGCACTTCACCACAATCGCCTCCTGTACGTTGTCGGCGCTGCACAACAGCGTTCACGGCGTGCATTACCAGCATCCACAACCGCTTTCTCCCCTTCGCGACACATGTCTCCCGCCAAGCGTACCGGCAAATCGTCGGGCAAGGCCCCATCCACCACACCTCCGGTCAGTCCGTCTTCCATGTCGCCCACCGATCTGCGGGTTCTAGCCCAGGCTCTTTCCGATCAGGTGCAAACTCTGACGGCGGAGCTCCAGACAGCTCAAGATGCCCAAGACCAAGCTGCGTCTCTGCACACTACCCAACTTCAGACCTTGCGAGCCCAAATCCATGACCAGGCCATGGAGATCCAGGGGTGGGAGCACCGTGCGGCCTCTCGGTCGCAGGACCTGCGACTCTTGTTGGCTGATCAGGCGGTCGAGATCCGCGACCTGACCGGACGGCTGGATCGCGCCTCCCCGTCAGCGAGATGTCATGCGGGATGACAACGACCATCTCCTTAGGGAGATGGCGCTCGCTGGATCTGAGATCCACCAGCTCCAATCCCGGATCCACGACCTCGAGCGGGATCTGGAGGATTCCCAGACTGCTGGGGCAGTTTGCGGATGCGAGCTTGGACCGTCTCCGGGACGAGTTGTGTCTGACCCAGGAGGAAGGTGGTGACCAACGACTATGTGGGATCCTCCCATGGCGGATCCGCCTTAGGGTCGGCGCGTGGAGGGTCCCCCGCGCCAAATCCATCTCCCTCATCGCCCGGATGTAGCCCTGGCTCAGCTTGCTGAGGAGTTGCAAGACACCAAGGAGTCGCTCGAGAGGGCGTCTGCCGGACGAGATTACGCGCTTGAAGAATTCGTACGTATGACTCGATCGCGTGACGAGATCCAAGCGAAACTGGCGGACAGCGAACTCCAGCGGGACAAGGCGGCTACCGCGTGGGCGGATGCCAAGCGTACGCAAACGGAGCTGGAATCCAAGCTTCGCCGCACTAGTACGTGGATCCTCTTTTAGCCTTTGCTAGTAACTCCATATTCACTTGTTATTGTCAATCTAGGTGACAAATTGAAGGAACCAGATGCGACCACCGCGAAACTCCAGGATCAACTCTCCGCAGCCCAAACTCAGCAGCAACAGCTTCGCTCTCTACGTTTCTAGTTGAGCTCGTAACGACATGGTAGCCCATGGCAGCAATCGTGTACTCCATCTTCCCCTTACAGCCCTTTCGATACTAAGAGCAACGATAGACAATCTTCCGCTGCGACGCCCATGCACGCACGTACTTGTAGCCCTTGAAGTAGCAAGTCGCTCGCTCTGCACGTCTCGGCCCCACGCCGCCGCTGTTGCTGGGCCCACTCACGTCTTGATCACTGGGGTCTCGGCACCACTAATTTCTGCCGACCTCCTCCACTCCGTCATACAGTCGCTGCTCCGCCGCATCACCACTTGTCTCCTCTAGAACACCCACGTCTGCACCTTGATGCATCTTCC
>NW_003306402.1:0-3114 GCF_000142945.1 Phytophthora infestans T30-4
TTGCCCCTTTCCTGTTAGGCGCCAAAACCATGGCACTTTTCCACATTCCCCCATTGAGGATTACAGGGGTCATAAATAATATTCACACCAGTTTTTGCCGGGCCGGGCGTTCGGGCATATCTCCACCTTGAATCGGTCGGTATTTTCCGATGTCCAAAGGTGGGTTATTTCCTTCAGGGCTGTTATATAAAATCGAGACAACGGCACCCATTAAATATATTGGGTAAGAAAAGTATTAAATAGAGAGTTGGGATGGGAGTTATTCCGTGGGCTTGCATCAACACACCCAATTTGCTACGGGTAGCTAAATCGAAAATATAAATCATCTGGATTAATGCAGTTGAGTTAGGCATAACAATCGGTTATTACAATAAATAATATGTTATCCGGTAGAACTCGTTTCACTTCCTACTTTGCAAGATATAGTCCTTGGACGGACGAAGAACTGTAGGAATGGAAGTTTGATTCGCTTTCAGCGTGATGCTGTTTTTCTTTGGACGTCCTGGTTTGCGTTTCGGAGTGCACATTGTTGCAGCATTTTATTTTTTTCGCCTTCGGCTTGGGCGGCAATAGCAATTGCCTCAGGAGCGTCGGGACAGTATCTGAGGTATTGCGAAGAAACTGAAAAATATTTCGCCGCGAGGGACTTCAATTTCTTTGGTGGAAGCTCTCTCGTTGAATAACGAGGAAGCTGGGCACCAGAGATGAAAGCTTCCCAAATGCTTTTCATATTCGTACCGAACAGCTCCGCCAGTACGGCTTTATTTATGCTCTCAATGTTTGTTATTGCAAAATAAATGGAGTCCTCGTCGTGCATGTTAGCGGGACGGCAAGCGGTGCAAACTCCACGATCACTTTCGAAGAAATAGTTTGAGGTTTATTCTGGAGGTGGTGGTGAAAAGTATTTGGAGAGAAGAGAACCCCACCCAGCAAAAAATGGACGGAAACGGTCGTTTATCCACTAGTGTGTATATGTTGTCTCGACGTATTCCCCCTCTGCACCAGGCTACGACGCGATCCGCAATATTGTGAGAATGCCCAGATAGCAAATGCACAAAACCACCTTTTTGTACGAAAATGACCAAGAGCATAGCAAAAACATTAGCACCACTTTCGATTTGTTCTGTCCAACACAGTTGTCGAGAATACTGAGGCCGATCTCGGCTGGTTTTATACTATTGTAAGCTTTGTTTTGCATAGTTGTGAGGTGGTATAGAAGGCGTAGACTATAGAGTGCATCCGCATCTTTTCCCTAAACTCGCTCATCAAGTAAACGCGGTTTCGCCCATGAGAAGTGTCAGCAATTACAAAGCTCTGAATCATCAAATTGCTGTTTGAATAATCAGCTGGAGGCCGACAATGACCATAATATGGCATCGAAACTCCATCACCCGAAGTCCTCAGCTTGAATCTGAATCAGACATTCTTTATGCTCTAGGGACTCTTCATTTGTATCTTCGTTGGACTCTTTACTTGCACATTCGACAGCGGGTATATCATCAATGCTGTTCGCGATAATTTCTTGCGGATGTGTCTGTGTAGTGCATGTAAAGCTGCGCATTGCTTAACAAAAGAAGCCACGAAGCGGCGCTGGGTTATGGCTTCATCGAGGTGCATGTTTTCTCCAACACAAGTGCGCTTTTCTTATTCTTTCTCCCCCCCCAAGGAATTCCCAATTTCCCCCTTAAAAAAAAATATGTGTGGCAGAAAAAAACATCTTTATATTCCAAACGGGCCCCACCCCTAAATTTTCTCCCCGATTGCGGAATCCAAGAAAACCGGCAAGAAAAATGTGTATGGAAAAGGGATATTAATCCAGTTTCGATAAGCGGGAATTCACTGGGACTGGCACTCCGTCACTAATCCTGACTATGCCTGTCGGGGATGCGCAAGAACCTCTCTATATCATGAAGCACATGACTTTGAAGCGCTCCAATCATCATCCGAAAAGCATACCGGGGTCACATCGGACCACGTCGTATTCGAAGATTTTCAGCTCAATCCTCAAGAACCTTCCTTAATCTGCACACACGACTTCCACCCACCAGAATGATCGCCTTAATTACACGTTCGGAAAGCCCCTGTTGAAGTGGGTGCAACACCACGCCTTCCGATTGCTGCCATTTTTTTTAACCTCCTTGGCCAGTGTCCCATGGGTCCCAGTCGCTGCGAATCCTCTTAGCCGCTTCCTCGCCAAGGATAGCTATAGCTCGAGCGTATGCAGCTGTTTTTCTGTCGGGCCCTTAACGCCGTTTTCGTGCTGGTCGAGTCCCGTGTGACCCACCTTCACAACGCGAGCTCATCTTTTTATGCTACAAACCGAAAATGGGAGCATGCCAAGAGGCGGTAAGACTGCAGTCGTTGTCAAGACAAAAATTATTTTTTGCCGATACCGATGATAAATTCTGCGGGATTCCGGAGTCCCACCAACCGCTTCAGCTGGAGAAATATGATCGTTTCCTTCTCTACCTCAAATAGGAAGAGAAATCTGGAGACGCGTTCAGTAAAGGCTACACAATCAACGATGAGAATGATGTGGTTGTCGCCACGTGTATTGCTACTGCTCAGGTTGTGATGACTCTCGCTGTAAGCTGCAAGCCACTCACACCAGCCCCCAAGAAACCGAAGCTTACCGTCGACGTTTTGCACCTCGAGCCCATGTTATTGTCTACTGCCATCGCGAGCTGGTTCGAAAACAACTTGAGATGCACAAAGCACACATTCCTACTAAACGCTAGTTTTCTTTTTCGAGAGGACGACATCCACTTTGCCGCAACGAAAACCAGGCAGCACTCTAACAGCAAGAAGGTGGCTGCTGCTCTATATTTTGTGGGCTCAGCAGGAGGAAACTGCGAGATCAGTGTCGTAATGGGTATGTCAAGAAATTCCGTGATGGAAACTACTACAATAGTGGTTCGAGTTTTTGGGATCTGTCGCTTCTTTTGTAGAAGCGTTTTTCACAAGGTCAAAGCGGTTTGAAAGCGATTGAAGCTGATTTTGCGGCGAGTCACGGAAATCCCGACGTGGTAAGGACAATTGATGGCTCACTAATTGAAATTGAGCGCCCTGATGAGTTTGATAAATTCTACTGTTGAAAATGCTATTCTGTACTGA
>NW_003306403.1:0-3115 GCF_000142945.1 Phytophthora infestans T30-4
TTTCTCAAGATAATCGCCCGACGACAAAGATGCGGCACCGCCCATGATGTTCAAGCGACGAACCCTCCGTCACGTGATGTACCGTGACTCCAAGGTGCAAGAGACTCGACGGTGTCAAAACGCTCAGCGAATATTGGATACGGTCCAGATGTCACTCGATCGAGGCTGTCGTTATTATTAATCATGGACTGGCCGGATTGGCATTCAGCGGCCAAGAACTGACCATCTACGGTACGAACCCTCGGTGGCGGTTGGGGTGAGTCCGCGGAAGACTTCGCGACTCCTTGAAGGCACGTTCACCGCCTCACACAGGGCCCGAGCTGTTTAAGATGCTCATGCGATCGCGCCACTCCGCGCTCGTCCTCACCAGGACCCAGCAGTTGGTCATTGACCTGACCTGCACCGCTCCGCGGATAACGTGCCGCACCACGTACGCCCTCAGGGCAAACAGCAACCTCGTTGCTAACAATTTCGGACATACCAATGTCCAGCACTACGGCCGCCTCGGCCTCGTGCTCGCGCCAAAAGCGCTTCTGCTTCCTAGCAGAGGTGAGTTCATGACTCACCAAAGCTCCACTAGGAGCAGGGTGCGACGCACCCAGCGTTTTCGACTTCCAGTCGATCCATGGCTCATGACGTTCCAGCCATGCCATGCCAAAGGATGAGGTCATACCTCGCATCCAGGTCTAAGACCCAAACAGCGTTCCACGCTATCGAAGTTCTCAAACTTCACTCCAAGGTCGACAGAGACTTCGACACAGTTACCAGTGTCCCCGTCGCGAGACGGACAGAGATCGTATCTCTCGTTGGCACTTCCAGTACAGCTGACTCCCTTCCAGGGTGGAGCCGGCGGGGCGTAAGTTCCCCGAAGGCTCCCGAGTCAATCAAGACTCTCCATGGCTTTGAAAAGCCCTTCACGTTCACTTGAACGACCAGCAAGCCCGGCTTGCACACACTCTTTTCGTAAGAGAGCTCAGCTCTCTTCGGGGCTGAGTCCTGTTGCCTTCTACCTCCTCGAGGCACAACAGAACTCAGTTCTTCCCCAGTAGGCCGCCCCGCGCCTACCGGGAACTGCCGTTTCCCGGCGATGACCCGGAGGGTTGGCTCCCGGAGCCACGCGCTTCTTGCGCAGAGGGCAATATGCCCTCAAGTGCTTAGTGCTATTGCACACAAAGCATCGACGGATGCCGGCACGCTGCTCCGCAGCAAGAAGCTCCGCTTCTTCATCTTCAGCATAGCTGAGGTCCATCGGCTCTGGACCGCTCGAAGAGCTTGCGCTACTAGCGCTCCAACTAGGTCGAGCCGACCTGAAGCTGTGCTCGGCATTTAATGCCACATTCACCGCCTCTTCGAAAGAGTTAGGGTGTACACGGAACACTTCCGTTCGAGCTGCGCTCACACGAAGTCCCTCCATGAACACGGTCACGCTGACCAGTTCCGGAAGAGGATCCCGGCGATAAGAGTTCTCAGCTCTTGGACATAGTCCAATATACCCTTCTTACCCTGGCGGGTAGCAAGGAACTTCGACCGGATACGGTACGCCTGATTAGGCGGCGCGAACACGCGCGAAAGCTTCGGGGTCGTGTGGTTAATCCGCCGAGTCGACGCCCTGCTGACTTGTTCGAATTCATCTCCACTGCTTTCAAACGCGGATTCTCCAGGATTGGTAGACATGGCTTCATGATCCTGACTTCCTCCTCTTGCTCTAGCCGAGTCTTCATCCAGCTCGTCCTCAAAGTGAACTCGGCGTACTCGGCTACGAGTGACTGCCGTGACAATCGGTGTTTCCGCTGGGTTGTCTGTGGCGTACAGTTCTTCGGCTACGCGGTTAATAATTCTCAGCTCTGCTTTCTTATCCGTCCCAAGAATTACTCGTCCAGCTTTAGCTTCCAGTGCTTCTGTAGCGAGAGAATCAGCCGCTGCGTTATAGTGTCGCGCTATGTGTCGATACCGGACCGAGTTGAGTTGTTTCGTGAGATCCTTGTGCCGAGCTAGTTCCACTTGCAACGTTTCCTTCTTGCATGCTATCACCCCCATGGATTGCTGGATTGCAAGCCGGGAGTCACCCACGATAATCAGATCGGTTATCCTTCGGTCAATCGCCGCCAAGACTCCAGTGTTCATGCCGGTGTACTCGGCGATGTTGACTGTGGTGGACGACAGGTACGCACTCGCAGCAATCTCAATGTCCCAATTCGGAAGGCGCCACAGTATCCACGAACAACTGCCATACCCGCCGTATTTAGCCGGCTTCGCTGAGCCATCAAATGACAGCACGCATCCTGCAAAGTCAGCTGGTACTCAGGCATATAGCAGCGCTGGGTCCATTCGAACTGTCGCCGAGTTCTTGGAACGAGGTGCCAGGTGCTTCAAGGAATCGTCGAGTCCGATAAACGGGGTTATCGACGCCTGGAGCAACTGGGCGAAGTCTACATCTCGCTCACGTACTCGTTTCACCTTCAAATCGTGTCCTAAATCGTAGTCAATTCCGCCGGGGTCGAACACCGTCGCCGCTGAGTTCGTCACTCCGATCTCAGCTATAGTACCTTCCACCAGTAATACCTCTGGTAATTCATAGTTGTCGGCTGTGTCAGGGTCCGTATTCGCTGAGTTCACTGCGATGGTCGATCTGACTCCTGCGTGTTCAAACTTGTCTCCGAGGTAGATGGTATCATCGTCATGCTGTCTAACCACTTCCGAACCGGTTTCATCCTCCATAGTCTCCAACGCTGAGTTCGCCGTAGCTGGGGTCGTCGTTCGGCTTTATTCCTTCAGGTAGTAATACCTCCCGACTATCATAGTCCTTGGTCGCGTCGGAGTGATCAACCGCTGAGTTTGTTGTGACGGCAGAACTAACTTCCGTGCATGCAAACGCGTCCTCGGTATAGCTGACATCATGACAACATGTTGTGGCCACGTCCGGGGCACTCTCAGTATTTATATCTGCTGATGCCGAGTTCACTGCCCCCGACTTGATAATGCAGGCTTCCGGTGTACCCATCGCTGAGTGCACCACGGCTGCAGAACTTGGTCTACTGACTCCAAACTCGGCTCGGTTGTCAGCAACAGGTTGGGCATCACAAAGGGCGCGTTCTGAGCGTTCGTCAAGATCTCC
>NW_003306404.1:0-3116 GCF_000142945.1 Phytophthora infestans T30-4
TCCCAAACCAGATAGGGGATAGGGCAGCGGTGGTATTTGCCTTTACCGGACCCCAGCACTTCACAAGTTTGAGATTCAGTCAGAGGCTGGTCGGGAAGACAGGTAAAACACCCCCCCACAGAGGGTCCCAGCAGTAGATCCCGACTGAGCCGAGGACAGACACAGCCCGCTACTAGCCCAGTCGAAAGAGGAGGCAGTTGCCGTATATCCAGTCGACGAACCACCCTTGAACGATGCCCTGGTAGCAGATGTGGTGAAGTGCTTTCTCAGAAATAAGAAAAATGGACCTGACGCGGGGTCACTATCCCGAATCAGTGACAATTTCAAGTGATTAGAGAGGATTTGGATTGTCTGGCACGGATGCAAGTTGCCTGTGGTGGATTAGCCATGACGAGCAGCACCCCGTATGAAATGACGGTGAATCTGGTATGAGCGATGTACGAGAAGGCAAGATCCACCAAGATTTACCTCGGATCCACCCTTACCTGGATTCACTTAAATGAATTTGGAGATATTAATTACACAGGAGATTTGGGGGTGGTGGATTCCTTAGAAAAAAAAAAAAGGTTTGGGGCACTCTTTCAAAAAGTTTATTTGTTAATAGTAGCCACGGCTAATGATGAGTCAAGATCCACCGCGAGGTACCCCGGATCCCATACTTCCGAGTTCGGATCCATGGAGGGAGGGTCCCGCCTTGAGGGACCTGGATCCAGGGTATAGGGATGATGGATGCAGTGGATCTCGAACTTTCGTGGGGCAATGGAGATCACAGACGGTTGCGAGATGATGTTGGATGATTGAAGAGCTCAGATCCACGACGAGTGTACAATTACAGTGAAGTGGATCCAAGCGACCTGGATCCGGATGAGTATACCCATAATAGGGTGACCATAATGATTACGCCATGGATCCGGTGGATCTGAAGATAATACAGCTGGGATGATGGGTCAAGGGAAGAAGGGACATGCAGCCGAGCCTGGTAAGGGATTTAACAAGTGAAAGACATAAAGGTAGAAATCCAGGCAGGTATAGGCTTAAGTATCAATACAGTCTTCAATTTGCACCATAACACGCAAGTGCCTTCCTGCCCTCAATAAACGGAACTACATTGGCCGTACGAGCTCGGAGAAGGTTAGGAATTGCGAATCTAGTGTTGGTAGTGATAACTGGATAATACATTGGCCAGATCCTACAACCTAGTGAGCTTTTCCTATGTGCAGATCCGACAGGTTAACCGAATTACTACTTGGTCGGTTACACCCTAGAAGATCTCAACTCTCAAGATCCCGTCACAGGAGGCGGCAAGTACGACGCAAAGAAAAACACAAAGGCAAGGGACACACCCGCAAGGCAACCCTACGGCCAGATCCACGATCTAGGCCCCGGATCCATAAGCTCGAATATTCGCTTAGGATTCGGAACAATCCACGGACGCAGAGTGAAGATTTTCCACTGCTGCTCCACCCCATCCCCACGTCTTGCCAAGACACTCAAACTTCACCACTTGAACTCCTTCGGAAGTTACCGAGAGAGCAGATTCCGCCCTACCGACGGGTACACAAGGTGAGGAAAGCTCAGCAGATCACGGATCATCGGGGACCCCCTCCGTTAGTCGGTGTCTGGGCGCTGTTGGTAAGATGTGTGGTGAAGTGCTTTCTCAGAAAGAAGAGAATGGGCTTGACGCGGGGTCACTATCCCGAATCAGTGACAATTTCAAGTGATTAGAGAGGATTTGGGTTGGCTGGCACGGATGCAAGTTGCCTGTGGTGGATTAGCCATGACGAGCAGCACCCCGTATGAAATGACGATGGATCTGGTATGAACGAAGTACGAGAAGGCAAGATCCACCAAGACTTACCTCGGATCCACCCTTACCTGGATTCACCAAGATGGATATGGGATATACTATACAAGAGTGGATCGGGTGTGGATCCTATGAAGGAAGGATGGTCGGTGCCCTTTGAAGGTGGATCTAGTAGCCACGGCTAATGAGGAGTCAAGATCCACCGCGAGGTACCCCGGATCCCATACTTCCGAGTTCGGATCCAAGGAGGGAGGATCCCGCCTTGAGGAACCTGGATCTAGAGTATAGGGATGGTGGATGCAGTGGATCTCGAACTTTCGTGGGACAATGGAGATCACAGACGGTTGCGAGATGATGTTGGATGATTGGAGAGCTCAGATCCATGACGAGTGTACACTTACAGTGAAGTGGATCCAAGCGACCTGGATCCTGATGAGTGTACCCATAATAGGGTGACCATAATGATTACGCCATGGATCCGGTGGATCTGAAGATAATACAGCTGGGGTGATGGGTCAAGGGAAGAAGGGACATGCAGCCGAGCCTGGTAAGGGATTTAACGAGGGAAAGACATAGAAGGTAGAGATCCAGGCAGGTATAGGCTTAAGTATCAATACAGACTTCTATTTGCACGATAACACGCAAGTGCCTTCCTGCCCTCAAGAACCGGAACTACATTGGCCGTACGAGCTCGGAGAAGGTTGGGAATTGCGAATCTAGTGTTGGTAATGATAATAGGATAATACATTGGCCAGTTCCTACAACCTAGTAAGCTTTCCCATACACGTGCAGATCCGACGGGTTAACCGAATTTACTACTTGGTCGGTTATACCCTAGAAGCTCTCAACTCTCAAGATCCCGTCACAGGAGGCGGCAAGTACGACGCAAAGGAACGCAAAGGCAAGGGACACACCCGCAAGGCAACCCTACGGCCAGATCCACGATCTAGGCCCCGGATCCATAAGCTCGAATATTCGCTTAGGATTCGGAACAATCCACGGACGCAGAGTGAAGATTTTCCACTGCTGCTCCACCCCATCCCCACGTCTCGCCAAGACACTCAAGCTTCACCACTTGAGCTCTTCGGAAGTTACCGAGAGAGCAAGATCCTGCCCTACCGACGGGTACACAATGTGAGGAAAGTTCAGCAGAACACGGATCATCGGGGGACCCCCTCCGTTAGTCGGTGTCTGGGCGCAGTTGGTAAGTTGGATCTGGCAATCTCGCAGATTTTGCTGATCCCGCTACACCACAGTTTGAAAGCAACAGCGTGTGAGTTTTTTGACGAGTTTAACACGGCCTGGCTCGAGC
>NW_003306405.1:0-3116 GCF_000142945.1 Phytophthora infestans T30-4
GAGGCTTTAGTTACCAAGTCCGGAAGCCACCTGCGACACACTGCCAGACGTTATGCGTATGTGCGTACCCGGCGTATTCAGCGTATGGCTCCGGGGTCCGTTCGTACGGAGCCCCCTCCGGCGTACGGTCTTGACCGCAGCCTTGCCGTTTCCGACCGAAGCTTGAGTGCCTGCTCCGACGCCCTCGCCGACGTCTGTGACCGACCCTCGCTTCGAGGAGCTAGGTCAAGGGGGGTCTGCGAGTCAGCAACCCCCTGCGGGTCAAAGTACCGCTTAAGTCGTCCAATAAAGAACGTCGGGTGCGTCGTCATTGACTTTGGCAGGTCGATGGCGTACGACGCACCATGTCTGGCCAGGACTGCAAATGGTCCGATGAAGCAGTGCTTCAGCTTGTTGCTGCCGACAGAGCTGACTGTGTCAAGAAGTAGGTTCCTCGTGTCTAGTAACACTGAGTCTTCCACTTTAAATACACTTAAGTTTCCTCTTCCATGTTTGTCGGAGTACTCCTTTTGTTTATCTTGGGCCGCTGTCATGGCATCGCGGACCCTGCTGACAACGCTCAGCTTGGTATCCATAAAGGATTCTACTTGTTTCCGCAGCGAAACTGGTCTCACATCCGAGACCTGGGAGGAAATGGCTTTCCGAGCCTCTCCCCCACTTAGAATAGAGGAGTCAGTGTCTCCTCGAAGAGTGAGAGACACTCTGGGGTGACGGAAGCCGTTCAAGTAGAACGGCGTGAGCACCGTGGACGCGTGCACCGCGTTGTTAAGCGCAAACTCAACAACTGGAAGCTGCGTCGACCACGTACGTGGTGCCGCCGCGCACACACTGCGCAGAGTGTCCTCGAGCACTCGATTGACGCGCTCTGTCTGACCGTCTGTCTGTGGATGGTCCGCAGTGGACATCTGCAGACGAGTTTTCAGTAAAGGGAACAGCGTTTTCCAAAACGCTGCAGTGAACCGCGGGTCTCGGTCCGAGACAATCGTCTCCGGGAGACCGTGATGGCAGAACACGCCATCGACGAACAACCTTGCGGTTTGTTCGCCCGTAACAGTGACGGGAACCGGAGCAAGATGTACCATCTTGCTCAGCCGACACACGAACACCAAAACTCCGGTGTTGCCGTGTCCGTCGGCGGGAAGCCCAAATGAAGTCAAGACTCATCGACTTCCAACAGTCAGCCGGTACGGGCAGGCTCTGTAGTGGAGCCGAAGAGTGCCCTGCGGGTTTGACCCGCTGACATGTTTCGCATGTCTTAACGTACCGGGCGACCCACTTGTACATGTGGGTCCACCAGAAGGACTGAGAGACCGACAGAAAGGTCTTCTCACGGCCCAAGTGGCCGCTGGAGGGCGCGTCGTGCGCCTCCGCGAGGATATCGAACTTCAGATCCTCATCGTTGGGTACAGCCACGCGTGGAGAATCAGTGGCCTCCACCCGGTAATAGAGGAGGCCCTCCTTCAACTCATATCGGTGGAGCCGTGAGCGCTGTCGCGACGAGATCCAGTCGGACTTCGCGCTCGTTCCTGCCATAAGGAACTTGACGATAGGCGCGACAGCCTCATCGTCTCGATACGCCATGCGTATCCGATCGTATAGATCCGTTGTCACCCGCGTAATGTGGACCAACTCATAGTCAGGACGCCGAGAGAGGGCGTCCGCAAGCACGTTGAGCTTGCCCGGCTTGTATTCGACGCGGAAGTTGTATTCCGCAAAGAAGGACAGCCACCTCGCCATCCTTTGGGAGATGTGAGGCGAGTTAGTCGCCGTTCTCAAGGACGCGTGGTCTGTATAGATCACAAAGGTCCTAGAGCCCAGAAGGTGAACACGAAACTTCACAAGGGCATATTTCATTGCCAGGAGCTCTATATCGTGGACAGGGTAGTTCCGCTCGGTGGCTTTGAGCTGCCTGGACTGGAACGAGATGACTCGTTCGTGTCCAGCCGTGTCGGCCTGCAGCAATGCACATCCGATGGCGTAATCGGAGGCATCGCAGGCGTCGCTAAACGGCTTCGTCTCGTCCGGCAGGGCCAGGACAGGGGCCTCTTGAGACTGGCCGTGATGATGTCAAAGGCATCATGGTGCTCTTGGCCCCAGTGCCAGTCGGCGTCTTTCTGAAGGAGGCCCGACAAGGGCTTAGCGAGGTCCGCGTACCCTGCGCTATATTTGTGAAGGGAATTGCCAAGCCCAACAACTTTTGAAGATCCTTCTGGGATCGGGCGTTGGCCATGCTGCTATGGCCTTGACCTTTTCAGAGTCAGCCCGAACGCCCATGTTGCTGACGAAGCAACCGAGAACCTTGTTCTCTGGTGACGCGAAGTCGCACTTGTCGATGTTGACGTAGAGCTTGTTCGCTAGCATTACGTCCAACACTCGACGGAGGTGTCCCAGATGCACCTCCATGGCCGTCTTGCCTCCCTCGGCACGGCTATGGACGAATATGTCGTCGAAGTACGTCTGTACGAAGGTACGCAAAGGGCGGAACAATTGCGTCACCAGGCGATTGAACGTCGCCGGGGCGTTAGACAAGTCCTACGGCATGACGAGCCACTCCCAAAGCATGCCGCTTGGAGTGCTTACCGCGGTGAGCGGGATGTCGCTCTCTCGCATCAGGATTTGGTAGTATCCGTCTACCAAATCCAGCGCACTGTACAGTACGCTCCCGGCCATGTTGTTCAACAACACATCCTTTCGTAGAATTGGTGTTTGGGCCGGCACCGTCGCGTTGTTCAGCTTGTTATAAGCGTGAACCAGACGCCACTTTCCGTTCGGCTTCCGAACGCAGAAAGTCGGTGTCGAGTGCGGGGATTTCGACTCCCGCACCATGCCTGCCTTCGCTTTCGCGGCGAAGAAGGCATCAATGACCTCGCACTGTTCGCGCGGGAGAGGCCATTGCCTCGTGACACAATACTTTGTGCCGGGCACGAGATCAATCTCGTGCCGTACGCCTCGATCCGGTGGGAGTAAGGATAGTTGTGAGCACTCTGAAGATCCCAGATGTCAAACATGGTTGAACTCAACAAGAACGGACGCCCTATCGGTTGGCATGGCCAATGCTGGGTGTACTACAAGCAAATGATGGAGATCGCGTTCGAGGACAAGAACGTTCTCGAGTA
>NW_003306406.1:0-3117 GCF_000142945.1 Phytophthora infestans T30-4
CGAGAACTTTGATTTCTCTGGGTGGACGGGAAAAACGCACTTTGTCGGATGTTTGGCGTTAGAGGCTTGTTTCGCTTCGCATTCACCGTCCCAACACCTCGACGGGAGGTGTCCTAGGATTGCCACCCTCCCATGGCCGTCTTGCCTCCCCTCGGCACGGGCTAATGGACGAAAATGTCGTCGAAAGTACGTCTGTACGAAGGGTACGCAAAGGGGCGGAACAATGGCGTCACCAGGCGATTGAACGTCGGCGGGGGCGTTAGACAAGGCCTGCGGCATGACGAGCCCACTCCCAAAGCATGCCGCTTGGAGTGCTTACCGCGGTGAGCGGGGATGTCACTCTCTCGCATCAGGATTTGGTAGTATCCCGTCTACCAAATCCCAGCGCACTGTACAGTACGCTCCCGGCCCATGTTGTTCAACAACACATCCTTTCGTGGGATCGGTGTTTGGGCCCGGCACCGTTGCGTTGTTCAGCTTGTTATAAGCGTGAACCAGACGCCACTTTTCCGTTCGGCTTACGAACGCAGAAAGTCGGCGTCGAGTGCGGGGATTTCGACTCCCGCACCATGCCTGCCTTCGCTTTCGCGGCGAAGAAGGCATCAATGACCTCGCACTGTTCGCGCGGGAGAGGCCATTGCCTCGTGACACAATACTTTGTGCCGGGCACGAGATCAATCTCGTGCCGTACGCCTCGATCCGGTGGGAGTTGGGTCGGTGGGTGTTTATTCACCACGTCCGCATACTCCGTCACCAAAGGATACACCGGATCCTTGGGGTTCTTGAGAATCTCAGAACCCAAGCGCGCCTGACGCTGCTTGTTCATGTCTTCCAGGACGTTCTCGTCCAAGACAGAGGAGGAGTTCAGCTCCTCCTGAGTGGTCTCAGGTCTCATGAGTACCATCTTAGCGATCTCTCCAGCCTTGAGGTTGGCCAGGAAAGACTCAGCCGTCATTTCCTCGAGGTTCAGTATCTCTGCAACCTCTGGCAACGGTTCCAAGTGGACACCAGATGCCTTGACGGGTAAACCCGTCTCGCTATCGAAGATGTGATAACACTCTTCCACCGGCCTTGTCGGAGGAGCCCGGGCCCTGGACTCCGAGTCGCTTGAAGCGACGTCGATCGGAACGAAGTTCGGATCCGACTTGAGGCGGCGGCGGCGTCTTTGCCGACGGCTTCTGTGACGGGGAGCTTTGCTGCCCACGTCTAGGGATGTCGTCGCTACGACATCCGAGGCACTCGTGGCCTCGTGTGGTACTGTTGTACCCACACAGGAAGCGTGTTCCACGCCTTCCTCTTCAGTTAAGGTCTGGGCGACCGCGTGTGGCACTGTGTTACCCACACAGGAAGCGTATCCGACGTCTTCCTCTTCAGTTATGGTCTGGGCGACCGTGTGTGGCACTGTGTTACCCACACAGGAAGCGTATCCGACGTCTTCCTCTTCAGTTATGGTCTGGGCGACCGTGAGTGGAACTCTGTTACCCACTCTGAACACGCTGTTCTCAGTGTTCATGACAGCTGCAGCTGTCTGCGGAACTAAGTTACCCGCCTGTGGACCTAAGTTACCCACTTGGCCGGCGCCTCTTCTGGGCGCGGCCACCATCAAAACATCCTCGGAGTCGTCATATACGTCGACGACTCCCAAGCATCTGCCGGATGCTTTGGTACCCTGGCAGCCCTCGCGGGCGCCCCGGGTCCTGACAGAGGTGGGAACATGACTCACCAATGCTCTGTCGGACTGCGCAGGGCGGCTGGCACCGATTGCCTTGCCTCGCCAGTCGATCCAGGGCTCGTGCTTCTCAAGCCAGGGCATGCCCAGGATCATATCATATGGATCCATATCGAGAACAGTGAACTGTTCGAGGCTGTCAAAGTCTTCAAACTTGACAGCCAGATCCACTTGGACGTTGGGGACAGTGATTTAGTTATATCGATGGCCAGTCGCACTGACACCGTCCCGTTGCCCTTGCTTTCTCGCAATGCTTCGGACAACTTGTTGCTGTTACGAGCAACCGTCTGGCGGCGTGCGAAATTCTTCGACGCCCCAGAGTCAATCAAGATTCTAAAGGGGTGATCGTACCCCCGTACACATCCGTGTACTACGAGCAACCCGCCGCTGCTCTTCGCCGATTCGAGAGTGCGAAGACTCTCAGGGGCTAAGTCCCCGTGGTACGCGCCACCCGCGCACCCATCACGAAGACTTAGTTCTTCCCCAGTAGGGCGCCCCGCCCCTACTGGTTCCCTGCGTTCCCCTGTCCCCGGGATCCTGGCTTCTGCCAGCGACCCTTGAGGACGGGCTTGGGGAAGGACCGTCTGCGGAGTCTTTCCGCGGGACAGTCGCGCTTGAAGTGGCCCATCTTCCCACAGCCGAAGCAGCGGATGTCACGCTGTTCGGCGGACCCGAGTTCCATGGGAACTGGTCCGTTGGGGCTTGTTCGACCGGGAGCCGACAAGGAACTCCCAGGCCACGCTGAGGCCGGCGTACGCGCCTGGCGATGGCTGTATTCTTCTTGAAGAGCCACTTGAATCGCCTCTTCAAGGGTGCTTGCCTGCACCCGGAACAGCTGAGTGCGTGCGGGGCCCACTCGAAGGCCGTCCATGAACACAGTCATCTTAATGTGTTCGTTGAGTGGGTTCCCACTAGGGACGCCGTGAGCTCCCGTATCTCTTGCACATACTCGTGCAGTTCGCGCCTTCATTGTTTACACGCGAGGAAGCGCGAACGCTGGTAGTACTCGTAGTTCGCCGGGAGAACGCGGCTCGGAGCTGTTCGCCCAGCTGAGCCCAGGATGTGAAACATCCAGGGGATGTTGCTTCCCGAGTGTACACCCAACTCTTTGCACGACCGCTAAGGTTGGAGAGTGCAAAAGCAACACGCAGTCGCTCGGTCGAGATCAGAGCCGCGTCCATCGCGAGCTCTACTTCTCGGACCCAGAAATGAAGGTTCTCGCCTTCCTTCCCTTCATACGGCTTAACCTTCAGCCGTATTGGCTTCGGGTAGGCGGATTTGCTTCCGCCGCCGGAGCCTGCAGGTTCTCCCGCACATGCGCGATGAGGCCCTGCTCGTACGCGTCATATACATTGACGCGCAAGAGCTGCTCAGCCGGTGTTGACACC
>NW_003306407.1:0-3117 GCF_000142945.1 Phytophthora infestans T30-4
TGTGGGTTAGGCAGTGACGTGTGCGTTCTAGTTACTACTGTGTGCATGTGTGTGCAAGGTGGAACGTTGGCAATGCTGCGATGCTGATGTCGACGTGCCGTGCGCGCGTGAGCGGAGGAGGGCCTGAGCTCGGGGAGGGCGTGGAACCCGCGGCGGTCGTGGAACCCGAGGAGGGGGTGGAACTCGAGGATGGCGCGGAGCTAAAGGAGGGCGTGGAGGCCCTCGAGCCACGAACGCTGCCAGCACTGAAGGTGGCGGCAGTGCAGTTGGTGTTGTCGACTTAGCCGTCAGAGCCGGGCATGTAACGCTAGCAATGCGAGAAGGACTTGGTGCACAAGGAGGGCATGGGAACCGAGGAGCTCTTGAAGTTCCGCGAATCACTAGCGGCCCAATACCCGAAGATGTGTTTATGAGTTTGGTATTGGTTTTAACCACAACGTAACAATCTGTTTGTTGGTACTGCAGACGCACGGGGCCGTGATGTTGGTGGAACTACGGTGCAGACAGTCAGTACTGGTCGCGAGATCCAAGGCCAAATTGCTGTAGGCCTAGAATCACCACAACCAGGGCGCGCAGCACCAACTGAGACAGCAACTCCTACACGTACGCCTCCCGTCATGCTGCAGGATGTCTACGTGGACAAGCTAGTTGCATTTTCGCCCGAAAAAGATCGATGGATGAAAGCAAAGGTCTACAGACCAATTGGCACGGCGTACATTATTGGTCGTGTGTATCGCCTAGTCAAAAAAGGGAAGAACGCTTCGCTGTTCCAGATTCGATGGCTAGACAGTCAGTTCCAGAGCGCTGTGGAGCATATCAGCGTTGGGATGGTGCAGGTTGGCATCAAAAACTACATTGTGCTTACACGAGTAAAGAACCCGGATTGGAGAATCCTCGTACGTCCCGATCCCACCGATGAGATCGACTTTGAGGAAAATGATTCAGATTGCGAAGAAGAAGAAGTACTTGAAGCTTTCGATCCGACTGAGTTACTTCCAACCAGCCTCGCTGAAGTTGAAGCAATCAGAAGCATGCGCTTTGCTCCGTCTGGAGAAGTTCAGATGCCTTCGTATCTGTACAAGCACGGTGATGGATTGACACGAAGCTACTTGCGTCCTGAGTTTAAACATTTGTTTAAGCATTCTGCCAGCTCCAGTTTCTTTGTCTACATACCGCTTTACTTTTGGCGTCAAGTGTTGCATGAAACTAACAAGTACGCCGTGGTGAACGGCATTGAGCTGGCGAACCAGTTCACTCTTGACGAGCTCATAATTTTCCTGGGCATTCTATTCTTCATGGCAACAAACGATAAAGGCGAGTACGCAAATTACTGTGGTCTACAAGCGGAGGATCTAATTTTTGGTGGTGTTACAACTTTGCTTAATGGCATCATGACGCTGCATCGCTTCCAGCTACTGCGGCGATGTCTGAGCTTCAATGCGGTCCCTAACACACTAGATCAAGATGCTGCAGCTCGCATCCGACCTCTTCTGAACCTGCTAAAGATCACTGGTGGCCAGTATATTCGCGTTGGTCGAGATGTTGCGCTTGATGAAGCAAGTAAAAAAATTCGTGGTTTGCATCGGCTAAGTCTTCTATCATCGTCCATGACCTTCCATGTCTCGTGTTGCTCTTCTATCCCATCGTCTACATAGTGTGGGTCGGTGTTACGTGTTCTTGCTTAGTCACGTGCCTCCGCGCTAATTTAAACACAAACGCCGTTCCCATTTTTTATGTACGCTACATATATAAGTTGAAAAGTTTGCACAATATCTTAAGGTAGCACACTACTTTTTCCCGGGGGTGCAGGGGTGTAAGCCACAATAGTCATATTTTAAAGTTTTCACATTATTAACTATAGTAATATAATTGTGATTTATTTTCTAGCGCTGAAATAACTATTATGTGTACTACTACTACTACAAATAATTGCAGGAGAAAATATGAAAATTATTTAGAAAAGTATTACGCAAATTTGTAAGTGAAATTATTAGAAAAGTACTACGAAGCCTAAAATATCATTCTAAAATCAATACGTACTAAAGTTTCGATTGAGGCTAAAATATGAGTCACCGAAGCCTACAATTTTTTTCAACAGCTCCTACGACGATATAGTACGTGTGTGCGCATTGGCGCCTTCTATCAATGCTAACTAACGCGCACACAGGCAGCGCTCTTTGCGTCGAGAGGCGCTCCGCGGATGAAAATGTGAGCAAATGAAATTTGAACGGTGTATTTAAGTACGATGTTTAGACCACATATAATGTAAACACCACATATTGCTATTTTAGCGAATCAAAGCCGCCTTCGCTGCGCTCGGCAGCCAGTAGAACGCCCGCATTAGCTTGAGTTTTATTATCCCTAGCCCGTTACGGACGGAATGACGGACGCAGACCACACTCCAGTAGAGGGGTAAGACTAGCCGTTCGCCGCCGGAGGTGGCAGGCTGTAGTCCATAGGGAAACGGGCTCACGCCTTCGCTGCGCTCCGGCGTAAACATGTTTTATGTAAACGTGATGTATTAAATGCAAATGAAATTGAACATTCCTACTCCGAACCAAAGATCTGCCTGTAGACAATGTTCTGGGCGTAGACCCCATCCTCCTCCTCCAGCTTTGGGTACTCGACCAGCGCCTTGAATCTTGATCTTGAAGTAACTCGCGACATCGCAACGTACAGCTGCCCGTGGGAGCAGCAAGGCGTAGCAAGATACAGCCCCAAGTACTTCACCGTTTGTCCTTGCGCCTTGTTAATCGTCGTCGCAAAGGCCGGTTGGACAGGAAACTGCTTGCGTCTCAAATGAAACGGAAAGCTCCGAATATCTCCGTCACTGATGAAAACAATGCGAGGAATCAACACATGTTGCCCTTGTCGCTCACCTGTCATGATTGTGGCGTAGATGACATGTGGCTTGAGGGCCACAATTCGAAGCCGTGTTCCGTCGCACAGCCCTAGATCTGGATTTAAGTTCCGCATCATCATGATAGGCATTCCTACCTTGAGAGTCAACTTGTGGGGAGGCATTCCACTGATATCCATCGAGTGGAGTACCTCCTGCTCGAAGAAATTGCCGTCACCGTCGTCTTGTACAGAGTCGGAAGACATGTATTTCCGCGC
>NW_003306408.1:0-3117 GCF_000142945.1 Phytophthora infestans T30-4
TAGGAAACTGAGGTGCCACCTTCCGCACCCTTTGAGCGATCGGTTTCGCGTCGCCGACATCGATGTCGCATTTGACTCCGCGGGCAGCGGGCGGTAACGCATTACCTTTACCAATCAGCAGATGTCGACTTTCCCAGATCTTCTGACGTAGACGATCCACTTCCGTGGGTTCGTTGGCCCCTGGATCCACTTGGATATCATCAATCGTGACCTCCTCTGTGGTCCGTGGTCCCTCCGGGATCACCGCCATGCCTTCTCCAAGATCCTCGGCGTGTAGATCCCCGCCTTCACGGTAGCAGACTTGTTCATCTTCAGTCTTTGTCGGATCCACCCTTGGATCCAAGCACCGCGACTCTCCTTCAACCGTCATCCCTTCTGTCTTCGTGGGGTCGGGTATCCTGGTACTGGGGAAACCACCTTTTGGATCGACTTGATCCTCTGGTGGGTTTACCCACGATGGTTCCTGTTTAGCTAGTGCGGCCACTGTCGACAAGGATCCAGACACTTGGCCCCATGAAGAGTTAGGATCCACTCTGGGGTCAGCGGGATCTGGCGGTCCGGCTTCAGCGCTCTGCGATCCTTCATCCACCGATCCTGCGTTATCTGGGGGACGACTCTGGGGATCATCCCCCGTCGTGGATCCAGCCTCCATCGCTTGGATCTTGATCCGACGATTTCTCTGCAGGATCTTTCGCGGAGTTGGATATGAAGGCCGATCCACCAAGGGGCCAGTTGGCCCCGCCGGGAGCTCCACCTCTCCGAGAAATTCGATCTCGGTAGTCGCCTCGTACGCCAGATTCTGCCATTCTTTGTAGCGGCGGGATCCCACTGACACATATCCAGGTCGCCTAGGGATACCGTCCTTAGCCAACCATCGTCAGATCTCTTCATAATGGTCCAGTAATAGTCTCTTGTCGCTGACGTTCGTGACCTGGAGGTATTGTGATCGACCTGGTCCCTGGATTACGGTAGGCACCCATTTCTCGCCCCGAGTGACCCACAGTTTCTCATGTTCCACCCACTTTAACCGATCTGGCAGCTCCCAGGTTTCCCCGGGCTCGATCCAGGCTGTCTTATCCGCCCTGATGATCCTCATCTTCGCCCCGTACAACGGTCGTCGTCCGCTGAGCTGGATCCGCATCTCGTCAGGAAAACAAAGTGTCCCATCCGCCAGATCCAACCTCACTCCGGCTGGTACCATGAAATCCATCTCGAGGATGGCGTCTTGACCAGCGAGATCTCCAACCCAAATGTCAATCCAATACACCAAACAACCGGCCAACGTGATCTTGATCCGCGTTTTCCCATTCGTACGGTACACGCCTTCACCAATCCCAACCCAATCTTGGATCCGACTCCCATCCACTTGGCACTCAACCTTACGAGCAAAGGCGGTGTCTAGTATAGACACCTCGGCGCCACTATAATATTAGGATTACTTTTTCATTGTTGATCTTGCCCTCTACCTTGGCTTGTCTGAACCACTTTCCTGGGGCATGGTACTTCCAGTATCCACGGGACTCCCCTGTCAGCAGATTCATGGATCCAACATCTTCCGATCCACGGGATCCAGTGACCTGGCAAACCTAGGGTGGATCTGCAGTGACTTCACCCTTGGTAGGCTCAAACCATCGACCATGTTGTCGTTTCTCCCAATAACCGCGCGCTTCTCCCCTTTGTAGATCCAGAGTTGAAGAGACTTCGGATCTGGCGAATTCATCCACTTGGCGCAAACTAGAAACCTTGGCAGCTGACACTTTATGTAGGTCACGTGTATTATCGCCTGGATCTAGGGGCCTGCTACCTGGATATAGCGATGTCTTGTTCACAAATGCGTAAATGCAATACCTAGAACGCTCGGCTCGTACCGGATTCAAACCCGGCGAGCGTCCTAGTTTAACATCTTCTCGGCCACTTCTGGCAACACCCCTCTGTGCTTGGCTGGATCAAACAATTGGCGGATCTGGTTGTAGAACTCCTCCATCGGGCACTTGACGACGTCGTGAATCTCGCCACAACCGCGACACACGTGGAAGCAATGATCCCCGGGATGACTCCTCTTGCCACACTTCTCACCAACCAGACGTTTCCAACATCCAGACTCTGTGTGCTTCCGAGACCCACACTGCGAGCACCTGATTTGTCCTGTCCCGTCCATGAGATCTCGGGATCTGTACATCCCATGGTCCCCGGGTGCGGTATCGTCAACGCGGGAGTTGTCTCCAGTCTTCGCTGTATGATCGTTTGGCGCAGCGAGACAGACTCGGCGGTAATCCTCTGGGTCGGAGTCCGAACCGTCGGATCCCGATTTAGTTCCAGAGTCGGGTGCCGTGACTTGGTGGACGCGTCGAGTTGGGGCGGTGGGTGTCGGAGCTTTTTGGCGATACTTGCCGGATCCGACCGCCGCCTTCTTCTGGCGGTGTTTCGCGCGATCCACAGCCCGCAGCACTTCTTCAAGTTCATCTGCGTCTGGAAGACGTAACAGGTTCAGCCTGTCGGCCAGATCCACATCTCCCAACGTCTTGATGAAATGATCCACATGTTCCCGTAGTACCTTGGATCCCCCATCCTTGATCTTCAACTTGGTCCGTAGACCGGCCACATTTAGTCGATGCAGATATTCTAGCGGGGATTCATCCTATCTGCGGCGAGCATGGTAGTATTGTCGTGCAACCGACACTCCCAATCCACAGTACTGGGTCTGGAAACTGCGCAACAAATCTGGCCACTTGTTCCTGGTGGATCTGCCCAGCTGCCGATACCAATTCCGGGCTGGTCCCGCTAGCAGATCCGCAAAGGTCAGACACTTCTCAGCATCCGACGCTTGATCTCTCATGATTCGAAGGTGTGTATGCTTCGTTGTCATCTGCTTTCCGTTTCACTAATCGGCTTGCCGTTCTGGTCTTTGTCCGCGCAGCAGATCTCTTCAGGCAGCTTGCTTTAGTATCGTCGGACGGCGTCATCGACAGCTGAGCGGGTACGTCTTGCTCTCCCACTTGCTCTAGACTAGTTGCTAACTCGGTCTGTTTATCAAGTCTTCCAGCGCTCGGCAATACGGACGATCGCAGCGGATCTCCGGTTTCGGGAAAGAGACGGTCTTCAAGCGAGTTCACGATC
>NW_003306409.1:0-3117 GCF_000142945.1 Phytophthora infestans T30-4
CATCAACAGCTGAGATGCAAGGGCGGTCGGGAGCGGAGCGGTTACAATTGATGTAGGGTTTTGTCGCTTCATCTCGAATTCCTACATCATCTCCCATCCGAGCGTTATCTTGACGCACTCTCGTCGCCGCGTAGATACCTTGCCACTCGAGAATTCCTTGAATGTAAATGCGGCGCCCGAGAACGGGAACATGGCGGCGTTTACACATCTTGGCAAAGGCGTCAGTAATCACACCAACGCTCGCTCCTGTGTCGAGGAGGATCCTCGTTCGCTGGTCGTTCACAGCGCCTTGCACCAGAGCTCTCATTCTGATCCGTCGGTCGAATTGCTTGGCCGACCACCACCCCTGTCTCTCGCCAGGGTTCAACTTCATCATCTTGGAGTGACCCTTGGGCTCGTCTCGCGCTGCACTCGAAACCAAGCCGAACGAGCCCTCGCTGGTGCCCTCATCAGCATCAGCACACTCCACTCTCTCTCCAACACCCCCACCGAGGATTCTACTCCTCTCCTTTTCATTTTTCGTCGCGTTCACACTTGTTACGTAATTATCAGGCCATTCACTCTGCCCCATGAAAGCAAAGATACACTCTGCTTCCATTGAAGGCTCGGTTAACTGTGGCAGCCCGATAGGGACCAACCCAGTTGTAGTTGGCGGGCTGCCTAGTTTAAATGACGTTCTTGAACGACGGCCTTGAGCTCTGGCGGGAGTTCTTCCTTCGTGCCTTTAGTGCGCACGAATTTGGCAAGGTCTTGGAAGTTGCGGAAAAGTTCGCATTGTCCAGCATCGTGGAGCTGCTTGCAGAACTTGCATCGCCTGCTATGTTAAAGGAAAGGGGAGGGGAGGAATTTCGGGCGCCGCCCACACCCGCCCAGAGGTCCCCCAAAGTGGGGGGGCCCGCTGTGTCGCGCTTGAAAAACACCCCCCCACGCGCTGTAATCTGTATGAAACCCGGGCCCCCCCTCGGGGAATTTGATTGAAACCATTTCGCGAACAGGGTGTTTCCACGCGGCTGACGGTTGTCTGAACGTGCGTAGTGCCTTCAGCAGCTGCACGGCGCTCATTTCGTTAGCAGCGGCGAGGTATCGGTCGTTTTCATCCAATGCGAAATCACCGTCCGTATTATCAGGCTGAAGTCGTTGTACTCATCTTGGACATCGTCGTAAGCGTTCGGATCTTCGTTTGAATACTCGTTGCCTCCCTGAGCAGCTTCACGACCTTCTAATTCAGCTAGTAGGTCGTCCACCGTGGCTTCAATGAGCGTCACTCTCGGTTTGTTTCGGTTGTCATCGCGGCGACGGTCATCACGCCGGGTGGTGCGGGGTAACCATCGTCGCGTCGCGTATCACGACTCTTGGAGTATCGGTACTCACTGTCACGCTTGACCATTCTCTCCTTGCCCTTGGGAACATCTTCGATGAATTCCTCCAGCTCGTGGAAGGTGGGGGAAATCTCCGAAAGGTTAAAAACTCTCCGCTAGCTTGTCATCATCGCATGTTGCCAGGAACTGCTGTACGCGTTCTTTCGCGTCGCGACCACTCTTCTCAAAGTGTAGACGGGCAGTCCGTGCGTAGCCATATAGCCTGTTTATGTAGTCGCACAGATGTTTATTACGTTCTCGCTTGGCGGAGTCGTAACGCGACAGTGCCGTCTGAGTGAGCTGCGAGCAGTAGTAGCGGATGAACGCGTCGCTCAGCAGCTTCCACTTGCGCTTCGTCTTCTTCGGAAGTTGACGGAACCATGAATGGCTCCGTCCCGGAGACTTAGCTCAAATGGAATGCACCATTTATCGGCATCTGTGTGGGTTCCAGTCATTTCATAGACGAACCCACGGAGCCACTGCATACAGTTCTCGCTCTTGTTGCGAGGGCCTGAGAATGCGATCCAACGGTCGGTGCGATGCCATTTCAATCCTCGGTGTAGGGTCCACGTCGCTCAGCGTCGCCAGCTCATTCATCTGACGCATCAACTCGACTTGAGGATCTTCCTCGTCGAATGTACGCATCAACTCGACTTGAGGATCTTCCTCGTCGAATGTACGCACCAAAATGTCATCGTCCCTGGACGAACCATCGCTGTCGACTTGACGACGTCTGGCACCACCTTTGGGAGCTCGCGGACCACCTCGGCGACCGAACGAACCCTCCTTACTTGCGTAAATACGTTGCATACGGCTCTCCGAACGTGGCGTAACCATGTGCGAGTCTTGAAAGTACGGTGAAGCTTCGGTAGTGCCAAAGGCACCACGCTCAGCTCCACGCTTGGTCGGAGGAGTACGAACGAGTCGTTGGGGTGTCGGCGGCAGTGGAATCGTGGACGAATCTTCATCTTGAATCATCGGTCGACTAACCGGCTGCTTTCCGGCGTTAATACCAACAGCGCCAAACGCCTTCCGAAGCTTCTTCTTCCATTTCCGGAGAGCAGCTCCGGCTTCATGTGGACTCCAATCTTGGAGCGACATCGTTGATGGGTACGTCTCGTTCTCGAAGCCCAGAGACAACAGTAGCGAAACTGAATCCTCGGCAACTTGGCTAGTTGCAACCGTTTTGACTGGGTATTGAAGTTCCTGCGCAAGCGCAGGCCAG
Organism: Phytophthora infestans T30-4; assembly: GCF_000142945.1. Classification (NCBI taxonomy): domain Eukaryota; phylum Oomycota; class Peronosporomycetes; order Peronosporales; family Peronosporaceae; genus Phytophthora; species Phytophthora infestans. Next base: position 2,584 of record NW_003306409.1, read on the forward strand.
TCGGCTTTTTTCTTGGGGATGGGATTGAACAGCTGCATCCACTCATCATTCTGCATCAGCGCTTGTACGCGGTCGAAAACGCGCTTGGCGGCTGGTGTATCACCGTTGATAGGTGGGCGAGGTGCTTTCAGCAGTACTGAATGCTTTGCACTCGCCACCGAAGGTTTAGAACCCTCGGTCCCATCGTCATAACCATCGTAGGCGGGTTCCGGTCCCGCAACATCATCGAGCTCGTCGGCGAGGTTCCTCGAAAGAGACCTGGTCGCCCCGCTCAGCCCCGATGATAGCGTGGCCGTCTCCGGTGTCGCTGCGCCTGGCTCTGGAGCCGGCGTCTTGTCTTCGTAATCTTCATAATCGTAAGCGTCAGGACCGATGTCCGCTTCGTCGTAGAAGCTCACTGAAAGCTCGGTGGCGGCTGCAAAGCGCGCAGTCGGGCTTGAACTCTCGTTGCGAGCCCCGCCAGACTTGGCAGGCGTAACTGGTACCGTCGGTTGTCCTTTCGCCATGTTTCTCGTCTTTTCTTGTCTCTCTCTT
>NW_003306410.1:0-3117 GCF_000142945.1 Phytophthora infestans T30-4
GTCGCTGCGGATTCATCTTTTAGCTGCTGGCGAATGTTTTCACGCATGTTGTTGCCAAGCTTTTCGAAACTGTTTATCATTTCGTTGCTAATCTGTGAGTGAGCGCTCTGTACAAGATGCTTAATTTTATGCTCCATCTTCTCTTCCTGATTAGCCACGTACTCCGACACCAGCCTTTGAACGCGCCGAATCGTCAATCTACCGGTGGTAACACCTCCACTCTCCTCCAACTTTGCAATACAGTTCTCCACAATACTCGAAGTCATCTGCTGAAACTTCATGTCGATCTGCTTCTGCATTGCATCCCACATTTCTTCCATTTGGCCTTTTACATCTCCGTTAATGGCGGCCTGTGGTTGCAAAAGCACACCATCTATCCGCTGCGCCAGTGCGCTATGAGCATTTGTGATTGCTACTGTCATTTCTCTCTCGATCTGCTCTACTTTCGCAGCTCGGGCTGCTATCGCACTCTTCATCTCCAATACTTCAAGATGCGCGACCCCCCGCGCAGATTGCAGCTGCTCCTGAATAAATAAACGCGAAGATTCATTACCTACTACCTGGGCATTGGAAATAACTTGCAGTTCTTGTTGTAGAGCCAAGTTAGTGTCTTCCAGGGCCTTTCGTATCTGGCCCTCAATCCACTGTTGGTGTGCTGCCAGCTCAGCCGTACTGCTTCGAGCATCGTGGTGGATGGCAGCCAAGGCGGCGTGCTACTCTTTCGCTTGTTGAACTTGATTGCTCTGCATCATTGTAGTCTCTGCAGCAAGTCTTTGGGTCTCGCTCCAGAAGGCTGTCGACGATTCTTGAGACTTGAGACTCTAGGCGAACATTCTGCGCAGGGCATGTGCAGGACGACAGCAAGGAGCTCTCATCGTGTACTCGGTAACAATCCCTTCCAGTATGCCCGCTTGGTCTTGTGCTGCGGCACGGACCTGAGATCTTGTTAGAACCATGGTCTTACTGAGACGCCCTGGTTTGCTGAAATCTTGATCTGGATCCTAGAAATTCAAATAAGTCACACGCATCTAAATTAACCGGGATCCCGACCATAACAACGGACTCCTTATATTTAACTTATTTAACACAGGATCCCGAGAGTTAAATTCCGGGCTCCGCCCAAGAACCCGGGAGCCCGGCTCTTGCTCGGGCTCGTAGGAGGCTGAGGTCGCGCGTATCGCGCATAGAACTTTTGGGGCCACAGTGTGTTCACATTCACGCGAGGGTTTCTCAAACAAATTAAAGGGTTCCTTTTTTTGTTCCTCCGCGTGGTGCAACCGTAACATCTGCATCCAAACGACATGAATTCCGCGTGGAGGTCTCGCATCAACTTCATCGGACAAGTCTCAACACTTCTCCGTGACGTGATAAAGCCTAAAATTACTCCCAACGCTGACCTTAATGAAAGCAAGTGTAAATGTTTACCCTCCACATGTTTTTTCTGCAATCGGACCCCTTTTTCTGCAAAACGGACCCCTGTCGCTTGTGATGTTCCCTCTACTGCCCAAAACAACAGCAACGATACCGTTTTGGGCGAGCTACACAGGCTGGGCGTTATTGGGCGTGGTAAGCAAAGTTTCCGTTAAAAGACACCACAGCTCATGTTCACCCACGCGCGTGTGAACTTCGTCACTTTTGGCAAATAGGTTTTTGATTGGATATTTTACATTTTAAAAAAGAGAACGAACCGGTACGCTCGTTTCTCATACATGATAATGAAAGAGATACAGATACGTGGGGGGTGTGCGAGAGTTGAAAGGCATCAAAGCCCACCAGGAAGCTGTATACCGCCTCCACCAAGTCCGTCGGTAGCTCTTCCAGCCACATGAAATGTCGATATCTGCTTGTCGCTTAGAAATTTCAAGAATGGCGATGCCGTTTATCTGGATTATAGCTCATTCACATTTATTTGCTGTGATTGGCTAGACATTTTCAATTTCTACAAAAAAATACTGCAAGGTAAAAAATAAAACTGTGAAAAGTGATGAAAAGTGGCGAGCTAGACGTATTTGGCGTGGTAAGCAAAGTTCCGGACGGTGCAAACACCCTCCACTCGAACAGAACATCTCTACCTTCATCAGCTTTCTCGATTCAGACGCGAGCCAATAATGGCAATCAGGCCATTAGCACACACGACTCGTGTCCCACGCACGTTGAACTTCGGCTTACCACGCACCAGCCCGGTTGAGAATGGACCCAGCCCGGTTGAGAATGGACATATGCTTCACTCTTGGAAAACACGCTTATTGATTGGCTACATTTTTAATGAAAGAGAGCACTTCCAGTCAACATACGTTCGCTTCTCATACTTAATAATGAAATGCTCGTACTTCCTGGGGCAATACTTCACGCAAACAGCGTTCGAGTTGGGCGACATGGCCTCCGCGGCGGAAATGACGCCTTCTTTTCGATGGCGACGATTTCGACTGGCCGGCCCTCCGCCGGTCGAGTACAGGCCACCAGGTCCACGTTGATGCGAGACTGCGGTCCTCGCAGCCCTGGATACTTCAGTGTCCCGCTTAACCTTTTGGGAGGCAGCTCTCCGCCTCGAGCTAGATGCTGCACCTCGTTTAGAGGAAGCACGCCACTGTAGAACCGGAACTCGTCCAGTAGTCCGTGGAAGCCATACCAGCCTACGAAGTCTCCGTGAGAGTAGTCTCCCCCACCTGATGTGATGTATCCCGTCCCGACCTGTTCGTGAAGTAGGTGCTGCCACTCCCGATGTAGAGTTCCCGTCGTGGACCACACGTTCTCCCCGTTCAGATACACGTCCTGCTTTTGACGTTCGAGTTTATAGGTCAGAACTAGATGATACCAGTGGCCACACTTGAGGTCTTTGGCCACGGGTGTCTTGACATCCAACACCGAGCAGTAGAGTTTCCTCTTCGAGTCCACCATGACGAATTGCTGATGATACTGCGGCCAGTTCCTGCTGTCTCGCTCTTCGGATTACAGTCCGAAGATCACCCCACCTGTGTACCTATTTGTGTCAAGCTCTTTCTGTGTTGACGGTAGTAGCGAAAACCACAAGTCGAGGCTGAAGTTTTCCTCGTGCATCGTCCGCAATGCATTATCATTCGACGGAGCTGTCCCCAATCCGTCGGCGGTGGGTATTCA
>NW_003306411.1:0-3118 GCF_000142945.1 Phytophthora infestans T30-4
CCTTTTCTTTCCCATCAGCGGGTGTCGGTCTCCAAATTTTTGACGCCGAGCATCCCCTTCACGGGTCCATCGCCCCGGAACCACTTGGATACCATCAATCGTGGACTCCTCTGGGGCAGGGTACTCCCGGGATCACCGGCATGCTTCTCCCAGATTCTCCGCGGTTAGATCCCCGCCTTCATGGTAACAGACTGCTCATCTTTCCGTCTCGTAGGATCCCACCATGGATCCAAACACCGCGACCCTCTTTCGTCTGGCAGTCCTTCTGTCTTCGGGGGATCAGGTACCCTGGTATCAGGGAACCACCAGTTGGATCTAGTCGGTCCTCTAACGAGTTTAAGTCCGACGGTTCTGGTTTGACTAGTGTTGCCACTCGCGATAGGGATCCAGGCACTTTATCCAATGGGAAGCTTGGATCCACTCGTGGATCAGCGGGATCCGGCTGTTCGGCTTTAGCCCTCTGCAATCCTTCATCCACCGACCCTGCGTTATCTAAGGGCCGACTCTGGGGATCGTCCCCCGTCCTGGATTCAACTTCCATTGCTTGGATCTCAACCCGTCGATCCCTCTGCAGGATCTTTCGCGGAGTTGGATATGAAGGCCGATCCACCAAGGGGCCAGTTGGCTCCGCTGGGAGCTCCACCTCTGCGAGAGATTCGATCTCGGTAGTCGCCTCGTACACCAGATTCTGCCATTCTTTGTAGCGGCGGGACCCCACTGACACATATCCAGGTCGCCTAGGGATACCGTCCTTCGCTAACCATCGTCCAATCTCCTCATTATGGTCCAGTAATAGTCTCTTATCGCTGACGTTCGTGACCTGGAGGTATTGTGATCGACCTGGCCCCTGGATTACGGTAGGTACCCATTTCTCGCCCCGAGTGACCCACCGTCTTTCATGTTCCACCCACTTTAACCGGTCTGGCAGCTCCCAAGTTTCCCCGGGCTCGATCCAGGTGGTCTTATCCGCCCTTATGATCATCATCTTCGCTCCATACAACGGCCGCCGTCCGCTGAGCTGGATCCGCATCTCGTCAGGGAAACAAAGTGTCCCATCCGGCAGATTCAACCTCACTCCGGCCGGCACCATGAAATCCATCTCCAAGGATGGCGTCTTGACCAGCGAGATCCCCGACCCAAATGTCAAACCAATACACCAAACAACCTGCCAGCGTGATCTTGATCCGCGTTCTCCCGTTCGTACGGTACACGCCTTCACCAATCCCAGCACAATCTTGGATCCGACTCCCATCCACTTGGCACCCAACCTTACGAGCAAAGGCGGTATCCAGTATAGACACCTCGGCACCACTATCTAGGAGTAGGATTGCTTTTTCATTGTTGATCTTGCCCCCTACCTTGGCTTGTCTGAACCACTTTCCCGGGGCATGGTACTTCCAGTACCCACGGGAATCTCCTGTTAGCAGATCCATGGATCCAACATCCTCAGATCCATAGGATCCAGTGACCAGACAGACCTTAGGTGGATCTGCAGTGACTTCACCCTTGGTAGGCTCAAACCATCGACCATGTTGGCGTTTCTCCCAATAACCACGTGCCTCTCCTCTGTGTAGATCCAGGGTTGAAGAGACTTCCGATCTGGAAAACTCATCCAATTGGCGCAAACTAGAGACCTTGGCAACTGACACTTCATGTAGATCACGTGTATTATCGACTGGATCTAGGGTCCTGCTACCTGGATCTAGCGATGTCTTGTTTACAAATGCATAAATGCAATACCTAGAACGCTCGGCTCGTACCGGATTCAAACCCGGCGAGCGTCCTAGTTTAACATCTTCTCGGCCACTTCTGGCAACATCCCTCTGTGCTTGGCTGGATCAAACCATTGGCGGATCTGGTTGTAGAATTCTTCCATCGGACACTTGCCGACGTCGTGAATCTCGCCACACCCGCGACATACGTAGAAGCAATGATCTCCGGGATGACCTTTCTTGCCACACTTCTCACAGACCAGATGTTTCCAGCATCCAGATTCAGTGTGCTTCCGGGATCCGCACTGCGAACACCTGACCTGGGCTGTCCCGTCCATGAGATCTCGGGATCTGTACATCCCACGGTCCCCGGGTACGGTATCCCTCGGTCGAGAGTTGTCTCCGGTCTTCGCCGTTCGATCGTTGGGCGCAGTGAGACAGACTCGACGGTAATCTTCAGGGTCGGAGTCCGAGCCGTCGGATCCTGACTCAGTTCCTGAGTCAGGCGCCGTGACTTGGTGGACACGTCGAGCTGGGGCCGTAGGCGTCGGAGCCTTTTGGCGATACTTGCCGGATCCGACCACCGCCTTCTTCTGGCGGTGTTTCGCGCGATCCACCGCCCGCAGCACTTCCTCAAGCTCATCTGCGTCTGGAAGACGTAACAGGGTCAGCCTGTCGGCCAGATCCACATCTCCCAACGTCTCGATGAAGTGATCCACATGTTCCCGCAGTACCTTGGATCCCCCATCCTTGATCTTCAACTTGGCCCGTAGACCGGCCACATTTAGTCGATGTAGGTATTCTAGCGGGGATTCATCCGATCTGCGGCGAGCATGGTAGTATTGTCGTGCCACCGACACTCCCAATCCACAGTACTGGGTCTGGAAGCTGCGCAGCAAATCTGGCCATTTGTTCCTGGTGGATCTACCCAGCTGCCGATACCAATTCCCGCTAGCAGATCCGCAAAGGTCCGACACTTCTCGGCATCCGACGCTTGATCTCTCATGAGGGTCGACTTGACCTTGCTGATCCATATTCTCGCTCGATCCTCGTCTTGATCCTTGCCCGTGAACTCCTTCAGATCCGATATGGCTGAGATCCATACCCTCTGGATCATGGACGATCCACCCGCCCCGGCTGCGGCTGTTGCTACCACCGCTGACGAAGGGGATGGGCCATCCAGATCATCTGGGTCGAACTCATCATGGGAGTTGTCTTCCTCCACTGACTCCATCTCCACGTCTCGTGCTCCGTGTTCGTGGAGCACTTGCGCTTGTGGCACGGGCGCTCTCATACCCTGTTCGGCCAGAAACCGACTCATCGCAGCTTCGAAGTGTCGCTGCAGGGTGCCCGAGGAGGTGTCGGAAGAGCACTGTGGCCGGCTGGTCCACTGGCGAGACAGGATC
>NW_003306412.1:0-3119 GCF_000142945.1 Phytophthora infestans T30-4
CCGGGGCGCCCCGGGGCCTCCCCGAAGTCCGCCCTGGAAGGGGGACGTCGATTCGGGAAACTTAAAATTTCGGTATCCGGACTCGTAAGCCCGCCCGGCGGCTTTCTTTGTCCGGACGGCCGACCCGGGGACGTCGGAGATTTGTCTTGCTCCACCATCTAATGAATGTCGGCGCTTACCACCACCCGAGGCCCCTGGTTGGCCTCGTGTGGTACTGTGTTACCCCACACAGGAAGCCGTGTTCGACGCCTTCTGCTTCAGCTAAGGTCTGGCGAACCACGTGGTGGCACTGTGTTACCCACACAGGAAGCGTATCCGACGTCTTTCCCCTTTTAGTTAAGTTCTGGGCGACCGTGAGTGGAGCGCTGTTACCCACTCTGAACACGCTGTTCTCAGTGTTCGTGACAGCTGCAGCTGTCTGCGGAACTATGTTACCCGCTTGTGGACCTAAGTTACTCACTTGGCAAGCGCCTTCTCTATGCGCCGCCACCATCAAAGCATCCTCGGAGTCGTCATGTACGTCGACGACTCCCAAGCATCTGCCGGATGCTTTGGTACACTGGCAGCCCTTGCGGGCGCCCCGGGCCCTGACAGAGGTGGGAACATGAATCACCAATGCTCTGTCGGATTGCGCATGGCGGCTGGCACCGATTGCCTTGCCTTGCCTCGCCAGTCGATCCAGGGCTCGTGCTTCTCAAGCCAGAGCATGCCCAGGATCATATCATATGGATCCATATCGAGAACAGTGAACTGTTCGAGGCTGTCAAAGTCTTCAAACTTGACGGCCAGATCCACTTGGACGTTGGGGACAGTGACGTCTAAAACGTCGGCCAGTCGCACTGACACCGTCCCGTTGCCCTTGCTTTCTCTCAAAGCATCGGACAACTTGTTGCTGTTACGAGCAACCGTCTGGCGGCGTGCGAAATTCTTCGACGCCCCAGAGTCAATCAAGATTCTAAAGGGATGATTGTATCCCCGTACACATCCGTGTACTACGAGCAACCCGCCGCTGCTCTTCGCCGATTCGAGAGTGCGAAGACTCTCAGGGGCTAAGTCCCCGTGGTACGCGCCACCCGCGCACCCATCACGAAGACTTAGTTCTTCCCCAGTAGGGCGCCCCGCCCCTACTGGTTCCCGGCGTTCCCCTGTCCCCGGAATGCTGGCTTCTGCCAGCGACCCTTGAGGACGGGCTTGGGGAAGGACCGTCTGCGGAGTCTTTCCGCGGGACAGTCGCGCTTGAAGTGGCCCAACTTCCCACAGCTGAAGCAGCGGATGTCACGCTGTTCGGCGGACCCGAGTTCCATGGGACTGGTCCGTTGGGGCTTGTTCGACCGGGAGCCGACAAGGAACTCCCAGGCCACGCTGAGGCCGGCGTACGCGCCTGGCGATGGCTGTATTCTTCCTGAAGAGCCACTTGAATCGCCTCTTCAAGAGTGCTTGACTGCACCCGGAACAGCTGAGTGCGTGCGGGGCCCACTCGAAGGCCGTCCATGAACACAGTCATCTTGATGTGTTCATTGAGTGGGTTTCCCACTAGGGACGCCGTGAGCTCTTGTATCTCTTGCACATACTCGTGCAGTTCGCGTCTCCCTCGTTTACACGCGAGGAAGCGCGAACGCTGGCGGTACTCGTAGTTCGCCGGGAGGAACGCGGCTCGGAGCTGTTCGCACAGCTGAGCCCAGGATGTGAAACATCCAGGGGATGTCGCTTCCCGAGTGTACAACCAACTCTTAGCACGCCCGCTAAGGTTGGAGAGTGCAAAAGCAACACGCAGTTGCTCGGTCGAGATCAGAGCCGCGTCCATCGCGGAGCTCTACTTCCCCGGACCCAGAAAGTGAAGGTTCTCGCCTTCCTTCCCTTCATACGGCTTTACCTTCAGCCGTATTGGCTTCGGGTTGAGGCGGATTTGCTTCCGCCGCCGGAGCCTGCAGGTTCTCCCGCACATGCGCGATGAGGCCCTGCTCGTACGCGTCGAATGCATTGACGCGCTCGAGCTGCTCAGCCGGTGTTGATACCACCAGGCTCTGCAGGGCCTCCATCCCGAAGATGCCTGCCATCTTCCGAACCGACTCGAACTGAGTGTCGTTCATATGGGAGAAGTCGTTCCTATCCATGGCAACGAACTTCGAAGAGGTTCAGGTACTGTAGTCTACCCGCGGTGGCGTGGATTGACTACGAGTGCTACCAGGTGTGACGGGGTCACACAGCACCTTGCGCTAGAGGAAGTTATCTACCGAGAGTATACAAACTCTCAGTGAACGGCAGTTCACAGGTCCCCTCTTTAATTAAAGAGAGCGAAGTGACCTAAATAAGGTAGATTGTAAACTGAGTATATTTATAGGTAGGTTAAGTTTGGGTTTAATACAAACTATAAGTTACCTATAGAAATGCAATGTCGTTTGACCAATGGTTGGCTTTGAACGACCTTGGTACCTTGTACCAAATATCCAGGAGTACTTCTCCGGCCCGTTTCAAAATGATGATTGGGGTTTTTTATTGATCGCACATAACTGAATAATCTACTTCAATTGGATAAAAAAGACCTTGGTTTTGCATGGCTGCGGGCCACTAAAATTATGGTTGGCCTAGACTAAAGTCAACCCCGCATTTTGGGTTTTAGCACGATGCCCAGAACACCTGAAAAACAAGACATTACGCCTGAAACTCGTCTCAATGTGGTTGTGTTCCTTGCTGAACGGAGCGCTAACGGTAAATTGCTCCGTGGAGCAGTTTGTGCAGCTATGGAGGCTTTTGATATGTGTCGCAACAGCGTCAAGAAGATCTGGAAGTCGCGCCAAAAGGTCGGATTTATATCCGCCCAGAAGCGAGTGCAGCCCAAGCGCGGAAGGCGCCTGTCGGTGCAAGAAGTTATCGAGATCGTCCAAGGGGTGCCGCTTTGCCAGAGGCAAACCCAACGAGCACGGTACGCTAATTACGAAGAGTGTGTCTATGACACGAGCTCTTTACCGCGAACTACTTGTCGAAAAAGTATTTCCAGCAATTCGATCTGGACGAGGCCTTTCGCATGATCCGACGGATCGAGGCTTTGTTGCCACGTCCGGAGCCGCCTGCGGCACACTCCCAGACGTACGCGTATGGTGCGTACCCGGCGTACTCAG
>NW_003306413.1:0-3120 GCF_000142945.1 Phytophthora infestans T30-4
AAAACCCGTCAATTAGGAGGGCAAGCTTTTGGCCCCTTACCCATACTCTGGTTGTCACGGGCGATGTAGCTTTTGGGTTCGGGTCTGAGTTTTTTCAACAATTTGCTGAGGATAGCCCACTTTGTCACCCATTATCGTGCCGATACTGTAGACATTCCTATGTAGTAGTTGAAACGCCGGTTGAACTGACGTATAAAATCGATCCGTCACTACAATGTGATAGACGTCATCTTCGGGTGGTGGCAGGACAGCTTCCAAGTTTCGGATAACTGCTGACGGCCCGGTGTTTGGATCTGCAGATCGCTGACTGTCTGGAACGTTGCCTACTTCATGGACCTGCTGCGCTTTGCCACAATACTCCTCAAGTCTTCTTGTTGTAGGATACAGCATACAAGCATACAACATTAGATACAACATGATAGACTTGGTCAAAAAAAAAACGCGAGTCCGCAAGGACTCGCAGTCATCTCACCTCATACAGTAGGAAGTATCTGCACAACACGTCAGAAAAAGCTTTGTGCCCCACTTGTGAGGCTTCGCCTTGAGATATTGACGCGTAGGATTGTTCCGGTTCTTCAGAGGTAGAACGCCCTCATCAAATGATATGATCGGCGGCGTTTTGTAACCCAACGGAAACGTTTCTTGCAGCGTTTCAACGATAGACCTGACTTTCCAGGCGCGGTCAGTTGCTGCTCTCGTGTCTGCGTTGTTGGTGAAGTGAAGATTTCCCATGATGTGCTCAAAGCGGTTTCGCGGCAAAAAATCGTTGAACGTCCCCCGTGGGATAGCTCCCACTGCATTAGTGCCCCAATGATCACGTAACCTGCGGCGGTGAGGGTTCAGCATTCTTGCCATCAGTAATCCAAGCGCTTGCAGTATCTCGTGCGGCTTGACGTCCCGCTTCTTGGCCTCGCGATGCAAAAACCACTCTTTGGACTTCTTGGCAGGTGTCTTCTGCGAGCTGAACATACGCTCCACTCGTGAAGTGAGGTTCTGCACAAAGTAGCGATTGGTTTCCTTTGCAACTTGTCTCCACAAACCCTTCGGCATGAAAAAGAAGAATAGCTTGAGCGGTGAGTGTGTCAGGGCCAGTACCTCGTCGGTTGGTCCATACTCCCCAGAATATAATCCTGGGTAATGTTGGTCAGGCGGGAAATTGTCTGGGTCTACATGTTGTGTATACATCATATATCATGTTAGAATATGTTGTAGGTTACACCCCTCATTGTCACGAGCCTAAGTTCCACCCGTTAGCTCGCATGGCAGCCATGTTGTCATCGTCCATCACAAAATCAACCCTTTCCGGCTTCTCCAAGACGCTCCACTGCTGTGTCGGACCAGCTGCTTCTTCATCAGCACTCATAGTATCTGATCCAGCCTCACTATCGTCCTCATCACTGTAGTCTTCACCCGACGCAAAGCCCTCACCTTCACTTCTCGCTCGACTCCACTCGTCATCATCATCGTAAAACGTAATCTCGGTCTCTGTTTCCTCGCAATCAGAGTTCAACGCATCAAACTCGTCAGCGGAAGCGGGGGCAGCGATAGGAGAGGCTGAGACCGACGTTCTTTCAGGCAAAATTGGAGCGGAACACAGCGAGGCTGGAGCAGAAGTCGGCGAAACAGGGGTAGAGCTTGCCGCGCGGGGACAGGAGTCTGGGAAATGGATGCTGAGCTTTCACTATGATACGCACAACGTTAGTATACATAATCAGCATCAAAGACTTTGCCACGAACCAATCGTCTTCTGGTGCTGCAACTGGACATTCAGGAGCTGGACATTCAGGAGGCGGGGGTGGTGCAGGCGCTGCAGACAACGTTCGAAGCGACGGTGCTTCTGACGTATCTTGAGGATCGGTGGAACCCCTGTCGATAGACAATATATGTTAGCTGCTGTTCATGTTGTATACATGTTGTCGATAACAACGTTGTAGGGAAAGCATAGCGACGCTGAATCCATGCTGTATGTCCCAAATGTTGTATGTACCTGCGCAACGATCAACAACACTTCGTGAGAACATGTAGTATCTGACAGCATAAAACATGGTGTACCTCTCAGGTGTCCCACTTGGTTGGCGGCTCCTCTTCTTGTTCGCTTCAGCAATCGCCTCCAATCTCTTCCTGGCCTCGGCCAAAGCGATGCTCCCTTGTTCCTCGGCATTCGCCGAATCTTCACAGCGCGATTCGGCAGCTGCTGTCCTCGCTACTTTTGCCGCTGCCTTAGCAACTTGCGACGCGGTGGGTTTTCGTGGCTTCTTGGTCGGGGTCGCCTTCTTCGTCGGGGTTGCCTTCTTGGTCGGGGTCGCCTTCTTGGTCGGGGTTGCCTTCTTCGTCGGGGTCGCCTTCTTCGTCGGGGTTGCCTTCTTCGTCGGGGTCGCCTTCTTCGTCGGGGTCGCCTTCTTAGTCAGGGTCGCCTTCTTGGTCGGAGTCGCCGCGGCCGTCTTCTTCTTCTTCTTCTTTGGCGGCCGTGTCTTGGCTGGGGAGTCTGCTGCATCCAGTCGTTCATCGTCTGCATCAGCATCCGCTTCCTCGTCGGCCTCATCATCGTCGCTCAAGTCCCTACTAGCAGCCAACCGTTTCTTGCCGGAGCCTGCCAGCGTCTTTGCGGCGACAGCACGTTGCTGCTGCGAGATCGAACGTCGCTGCGCACGTATGTAACAGGCATCTTTGCCGATCGGAGCCGGAAGCAGAGGACGAGCTGTCGCGCTGCGTGTAGGTGCTGGATCTTCTCCGAAGTCAGCATCCTCCTCTCGTTCGCCAGCCAGGTACGCCGCATGCTCCTTCCTGATGCGCTCTCGGTCGTGTGCAGTTCGGCCATCCAGACGCTGCAGGAGCTGCTGGCGTTCGCGGCGTGTTTCTCGAGGCGGGGTCATCGTGCACACGTGTCTCCCTTTCAGGTCTTTTCTCGAAATGAGCTCTCAGCCGCCGACCAAGGGGAGAATCTGTATTGTTTATTGCCAAAGAGACTGATCTCAACAACCCCAGCCCTGTGCATTCTCAAGTTTGCCCATCTTTTGCAACAAAATAGCCCAACTTTTAACATGCTGTACGTACAACATGATTCCTGCTGATACGTACAACCGTTGGGCGTTGGGGGGTCAAGCCAGCGTTTATGACTTT
>NW_003306414.1:0-3120 GCF_000142945.1 Phytophthora infestans T30-4
CAAAAGACATGACAAATCCGCTGTAATTACGGGGAAGCCTGGCGTACAGCAACGCGGGGTCCATTCGAATAGTCGGGGAATCTTGTTTGGAGGTGCCACCGGCGCGAGCGAGTCTTCCAGGTCGACGAAGCTCGTGATGCTTGACTGCAGAAGCTGCGCGAAGGCGACATATTTCTCCTTCACGCGCTGCACCTTCACGCGCTGCACCTTCAGGTGCCACTGCGATAGCAGCACTGCGAACTCGACTGCACGTCCGAAAAGAGACTTCGCCTTATGTACCCACTCTAACGTCGAGAATCGTGTATAGACATGTAGCGTCTTTCCTGCCAGCTGGACATAACAGATATTCAACAGCAGAAGTAACGCCAAAACTTCCTTCTCGGCAGGATGGTAGTTCATCTCGGACTCCTTGAGCACACGTCCGAGGAAGCGTACGGGGTGTAACTTACCTTCATGTTCCTGCATTAGCGTAGTGCTCAACGCCCATTCATTCGCAAAGAGCATGACGTGAACTTCTTTCGACCAATCGAAGTGCCTGAGGATGGGTGAATGTGAAACACTCGTCTTCAATTTTTTGAAGGAACGACGTGCCACAGAAAGGTCACCTTCAACGACAAAGTCTTCATCCTTGAGCTGGTACAGCGCCGCACCGTAGACCGCGAAGTCTTGAATGAAGCGGATGTAGTAATTAACCGCTCCAAGAAACGACTGCATGCCCTTCTTACTCGTCGGAAACGAAAGCTCGGTGATGGCGGCAAGCTTCTTGGGGTCAGCCCTGATACCTTCTGGCGAATTTTTATGCGACGAAAGTCGACCTTGGGCTGGCTGATTGAGCTCTTGGTGAGCTAATGCTGATCCGACACTGTGCAAATCTTGCCAGCAATCGGTCTAGCGTCGCCAGGCAGCTGTCGAAATCCTCGCCACCGAAGCAAATGTCATCCACAAACGAACGTCGACCAAATACAGGTACCAGCGATGATTCGTCTGGCTCCCCGTTCGTAAACATGTCAGCGACGGGGCTGTTGACGAGTTGTAGTACAGGGTCGGTCTCTACCGGTGCTTCGCGGTCTGCCGCGAACTTCGTTTGAAACGAACCCTCGGCGCTTGGTCCACGACGTTCCTTGACCTGTTCTTCAGCTAAACGCATCCTCTCCGAGTATTCAAACCAACCTCCTCTAGGTTGAACGATGCGTTGTCAATCATACGCTGGTAGATCATCGGCGCGTTCTTTAATCCAAAGGGCATGCGCAACCACTCGAAGTGTCCGAGTGCGCAGACAAACGCCGATACTTTACGTGCTCGCAAGGTCATCATGACCGCCCAGAAGCCGCTTGCTGCATCCAGCGAGCAGAACCATAGGTAGCGCTCGAGATCTGTTAACAGGTCGTCGACTAGCGGCATTGCATACTCCATGATCGCGGTGATAGCATTCACCATCTTGTAATCAATGCAGAGCCGGATGTCCAGCCCGTTCTTTTTCATCACAATCACGATCGGCGATGCCCATGGACTATCTGAAAAGATGATCAGTCCTGCTCGCAACAAAGCGCGCAGCAGCTCGTATAGTTTGCCGAGAAATCGTAGCGGCACGCGCCGGGCACGCTGTTTAATTGGGGCGTGCCCCTGTGTGTCGATATCGCATACCGCGCCGTAGGCTGGCGGCGGCAGTGTGTTACCACTAGCAACCAGGATCTGTTCGTGGTTCTTCAGCGTGGCGACTAAACGTTCTCGGCAATCAGTCGACAACTGAGGATCAGCAACATTAGACGCAGTGTAGTCTATTGTCGTGTTGATTTCTTCGGTAAGGTCCGGCAGGAATGCGAGCTCCTTCGCGTAGTCTTCTAGGCCAATGTTGTTAGCTGGGTGTTCGTAGAAGTCATTCCTCGCGTTCTCCGTTCCTTCATTTCCTTCGGTTGCTAATACTCGAGCGACCGAGATGTACGTCTCGTCCAAAGTCGCCACGGACTCTTCTCTTGACTCAAAATCGTCATCCGCCTTGCGTTGAACACTCGGTACCGGGTCCATCTCCTTCCCATCTTGGTTTCTCATCTCTGGGCCACCTGCTAAGTCTTTGTTCGCAATGTTGAATGCGCAGGCAACCGACATATTGGGCTGTTGACTTTTGTTCAGCGCCTTGGTCGGCCGTTGTCTTGACAGTTCGGCATTCGCACCAATCTCGCAACGACCACTCAGTGCCGTATTCACCACCATCAGCGCGATGTCTGCATCCTCTGGACCAACCGCCGATGTCTCGTTTGATAATTTGACCGCGCGCAAGGCCGGGGCGACTTCGTCAAAATTGGTGACTCCATTTAATCCAGTGCTGTTACCTGTCGCTTCCGTTGTCACCCCAGACTTGAAACGAACACTCGTTGGCGTATGTACAACGTTTACCGAGCTCATTAGTTCGTGTGTACGCGCTACCGAGGCTTCGTTTGCATTATTGCTTCCGCCATGAACTGTCGTGTAAGTGTCCAAAGGTTCTTCGGAAGACTGATCCTCGGCCGAGTTCCCGGCTGTCACCCCAGACGCCAGACAGGCCACCACTCGCTCACGTTCCTCCATGATCATTGACCAGCGCTCTGCCCATGTCAGACGATCGCTAGAGTCCATTAGCGAGTCTTCAAGAGGCCTTGCTAGCACCCCACTGGGTTCTGGATAGTCTGGTCGCTCGACTGCCGAAGGCTGAGTTGCAAGCCATTGCTCGTAGATTTCACATTCACGCTGAAACAGCTCGCGGTCCCTGCAACCTGCGTAGGCCAGCACTTGCCAGTCTTGGTACTTCTTGGAATCCAGACGCACATAACCGTCGAAACCTCGTCACTGACGGAATTAGTTTGTTCGTTCGACGAACCCATAGTACATGTCCTTCCAGCCCGACTTGACGCTTCGCTAGACGATATTCTCGCCTCTCGTGCGCTTAAATGTCCAAACGCTCAGGTGGCCCGGCGTTAACATGGGAGCCGTATTCTTCGCTGTCGATCATGTTCTTTGTCTTGATCAGTGGGATTTGAACTTCGTGCGACAATTGCGCAGCGCCCTTGAAATAGGTCCAACCGGATCCCAGCTGGCATCATAAAGTCGGTCCTGAGTACCACGTCGACGCCTTGCACTATGCGA
>NW_003306415.1:0-3121 GCF_000142945.1 Phytophthora infestans T30-4
CTCGTCGTCAGCTGCCATTCTGTGGATTTCAACAGACTCGCCACGCAACGCGTCCGTGAGTGCTTGGAGGGTTTCAATCGATATTGGAGCTGGTTCTTCTTGATGAAGCGCAGGCGTTCTTGGTGGAACTGCATTAGCGGGTCGGTCTGTACGTCCTGCACCACCGCCATATCGTTCGCCGCGACCACGGACATCAACAAATTGCCCGTGATCCTTGCATCCACAGGACGAAGGGCAGTAGGGTACAGCTAATGACGACAGCCCTGGGGAAGCCGACGAGGGTGCAATTGTCGAACGTGCCGTACGCACAGCACCTGGAGAAGAACATCATCTCGTACGGGCTATTAGAATTCAAGGGGTACGAGCTAGCGTACCGCGGGAGGTGCCGTCTACTCGCGGCAATGGACGGAGGACCAGTGATATTCGACGAAAAAAATCGAACAACGTGCTGATGGCCAGCTCGATGAGATATTCTGTGTGCTCAACCGCTCACCGCCTCACACTGACTCTCGAACTCCTCTGGTCCTCCTGTAGGCTTAAGTCGCTTACTAGGCGAGGTGTTCTCTGAATATAAACCCTTTCAGCTTTGCCGAGCCTGCGATTATTGCTGCCTGGCTTCCTTTGAACAAGATAATCTGCACAAGCAGTAAATGCCTTGCAGTCTTTGCTGTAGACGCAAGCCTTGCAGCACAAAGTGGGACTTCGTTGAGCGTGTCCGAATATGTGAAGAGGGTAGGCTAATTAGAGGCAATTGGATCAGACATTTTTGTATGAAGCTACGTACAGAGCACAGGGGGTGCCGATTCCAGTGCGTCGGATTCGCCGTCAGATGAATCAGATGTAAGGTAAGGCTACGACTATTTTAAGTTGCTTGAGGTTATCAAAATGGGTACAGTTCGCACCAGTGGAATCCGCTACCTGCGTGCCAGCATCAACCCAGACCTTCATTATCGAATCCACTCCGAAGTCATATGTTCTATTCGTGCGACGGCACCTGAAGCACGTCCGAAAGCCGCAGTTTAGTCTCATGGAATTTATTCTGAGTATTTTAATACGATGTGTAATATAGCTGACTTTATTTTGGCTAACAGTTTGGATATATCTGAGCTACTGGCAGATGCGCCACAACATGCAACAGCTGTTTGTATGATTTCAAGCGGTCCGATAACCTCCGTCGCCAGCAACGATGACCTTACAGAGGTGTGTTCACTAAGGGAGTCATTAAAGCAACATTGCTGATCAGTAACACTGGAAAATCCTTTCGTAAATTACGCGTAATTTACTTTTAGGAAGATCGCCTCCACGAAAGGTCGGATTCTCGAAAGGTCACATTTGTGGATTCATCTTGAAAAGGCGGCTCATTTCGAAATTTTCCTGCCCGAGCTCAAGTCAAGAGAGCTCCGTGAACAGGTAAGCTCGATCGAGCTCATGTCTGACGGTAATTTCTAACAAGAAGATTGTGTGCGGAGTGAAGGACTACGTGACTGCTGTAGCCGATCAGGTAATTGCGAGGATGAAGAACTAGCTTGGCTCGATCCTTCAGTTACCTCGGGCGAGGGCGAGCGAACGCGAGCTTGAGCCTCACTCCGTCCATACACGCTCTGCAAACGCCCGCCGATCAGGCGGGGCTGTTGTAGCGAGCGAGCGAAGCGAAGCGAGCGCTGCAACCCGATATTTTTTTTTCCTAGACACCGCTCCTGGCCGAACCCGAGGACTTAGCGTAAGGAACGAGGGGGTGGGGCAAGCCGCGGAGCGGCGCCCCCCCCCCCTGAGCGAAGCGAGAGAGGGGCGGGCCCCCCCGAAGTGACGTTGCTAAGTCCGCAGGCGAGTGCCAACGCGCGAGTGGCTTCCCAACTCTAGCTTATCAATAAGGATTCACCTTCAAATGTTTGTAGCGCAAACTATCGTGAAATAAAGCATGTATGTGTGGAGAATTTTCGATTGCACAAATGATTTTTTGTTTGTGAACAGCTCTTACAAAGGATTTTGTTGAATGCGGATCTTTTAAAGATTTTGCTGTGTCGGTTACAGCTTTGGTAGATATATGTTCGAGCGGTCGCTTGCGACTCTTGGTTGAAAAAGATTTGTCGTGGCCAGCTGCATGTACACGCCAACGCATTATCTCCATTATCTAATTTGTCGAGCCTATTGGTGGTGGCTGTGCTGTGGTCGGGTGCACAGCTCCACGACAATGATATGCACGACACCAAGGCGCGGTTGGTGTCAAGCGCTGTCGGTCAGACCCTACGGAGACAGTCGTGATCTCGTCGCTTCGTGACGGATGTTCGAGATCAGCCTCCATCTTGGCCTCGAAGAGGTGGTTGCGCAGCGGCGACAGAAGCTCGACAGACAGCGTCGCGGGCTTTGCACGCAGTACAAGGCTAGCAACATCAAGGCGGTGAACACGTACGCGCAGAGCAACAGCTCAGAACGTTTGATGGCAAGATCACGTTTGCGGAGTTCTCGGCGGTTGTCGGCAAACGCAACGGTTGCAAGATCTTGGCGGCTGCGACTGTTGGCTAGATTGCAAGATAGCTTTGGTCATTTAAATATTTTGCCGTAATAGAATTGTCAGTGTTACTGATCGGTAACACTGCCAGTGTTGCAATAACGCGTACCGTTCACTAACCCTTGTCAAATCTGCGAAAACTGTGGTCAAAGGCAACATACTTCACCTCGCTCGCCACCAGTGTGCATCAAGGTGCCGATCGATGGCGGAACGGTTTAAGCTCCGAAATGAGATGGTGCAGGCTCGGCGCGAGATGCACGCCACGTGAATACGACAAAGGCGCCGACACCAGACATGCGATATAATTCCTAATAGGCTTGTGGATGATCTTGACCACCTGGCGCTGGAGAATGATGACGCCATCATTCATCAACTGCTGGATAATGATGACGGAATCATTGATTTTGAAGTGGAAGTGGGGTGTAATCAGGGGTTAATGGTAACTCCAAAATCGGTGAAGTTAATATTGTGAAAATATCACCTGTAGACCAGCTAATATAAAAATATCACCTAATATTTTATTCTGAGACAATATGATATTATTAAATATCAACTTAATATTAGTTAATACGATATTATATTTTTTAAAGATTGCGTAATCGGGCTAAATTC
>NW_003306416.1:0-3122 GCF_000142945.1 Phytophthora infestans T30-4
TTCATGTTTCACCACGTCGGCGTAGAGACCAATCCAGTAGTAGTCGGCTTTGACTCGGTGATACGTTCTGACGATGCCTTGATGCCCTCCTTCGATCGAGTTGTGGCAGTTATGAAGTATTTCGTCGACCATGGTTGACGGAATCACCAATCTCAATGAGAGGTTCGGTTCGCCGAGTTCGCCTAGTCGGCGGGCTTCATCTCGGCGGTATAACATGCCATCTTCGCTGAGTACAAAGACTTCTGCGACTTTGCCGGCATTCTGAGCTCGACGGTGTGTAAGGTCCTCCAATTTACCTCTCAGGTACGCCTTCAGATCGGCCCACCTGAGTTCTTCATCTTGTGCCTTCGCGATTCGTCGTCTCCGCTCAGTCTGTATCGTCACTGGATCAATGTCGTTGGCATTCTGAGCTGTCTGGGCTGACTCCATCTGCGACCCTGTTTCGACATTTGGGGTCGTGTGGTTAATCCGCCGAGTCGACGCCCTGCTGACTTGTTCGAATTCATCTCCACTGCTTTCAAACGCGGATTCTCCAGGATTGGTAGACATGGCTTCATGATCCTGACTTCCTCCTCTTGCTCTAGCCGAGTCTTCATCCAGCTCGTCCTCAAAGTGAACTCGGCGTACTCGGCTACGAGTGACTGCCATGACAATCGGTGTTTCCGCTGGGTTGTCTGTGGCGTACAGTTCTTCGGCTACGCGGTTAATCATTCTCAGCTCTGCTTTCCTATCCGTCCCAAGAATTACTCGTCCAGCTTTAGCTTCCAGTGCTTCTGTAGCGAGAGAATCAGCCGCTGCGTTATAGTGTCGCGCTATGTGTCGATACCGGACCGAGTTGAGTTGCTTCGTGAGATCCTTGTGCCGAGCTAGTTCCACTTGCAACGTTTCCTTCTTGCATGCTATCACCCCCATGGATTGCTGGATTGCAAGCGGGAGTCACCCACGATAATCAGATCGGTTATCCCTCGGTCAATCGCCGCCAAGACTCCATTGTTCATGCCGGTGTACTCGGCGATGTTGACTGTGGTGGACGACAGGTACGCACTCGCAGCAATCTCAATGTCCCAATTCGGAAGGCGCCACAGTATCCACGAACAACTGCCATACCCGCCGTATTTAGCCGTCTTCGCTGAGCCATCAAATGACAGCACGCATCCTGCAAAGTCGGCTGGTATTCGGGCATATAGCAGCGCTGGGCTCATTCTTACTGTCGCCGAGTTCTTGAAGGGAGGCGCGAGGTATTTCAGGGACTCGTTGCATTCATCATCTTCCCAGTTGAGCTCAGCGGTGGCAAGCTCGGTCACGGTCTTAGGATCTGTACCACTGACATGACCTGCGTTCTGCGAAGCTGTTTCTTCATCCACAGCGCGTTCTAACCTGTAGCCAATTCCGCTGGGGTCAAACACCATCGTCGCCGAGCTCGTTACTCCGATCTCAGTTCCAGTACCTCTCAACAGTGATACCTCTGATAAATCGTAGGTGTCGTCCGCGTCAGGGCCCGTATTCGCTGAGTTCACTGCGATGGCCGATCTGACCCCTGCGTGCTCAAACTTGTCTCCGAGGTAGATGGTATCATCGTCGTGCTGTCTAACCACGTCCGAGACACTCTCAGTGTTTAGATCTTCTGACGCCGAGTCCACTGCCGCCGACTGGATTATGCAAGCCTTTTGTGTACCCATCGCTGAGTTCACCACGGCTGCAGAACTTAACTCTTCGACTCCAGACTCGGCTCGTGCCTCACCTTCATCACTGTTGCTCTTGGTATTCGCCGTCCAGCTCAGTCCTTCACTGTTATCCTTAACATCTCTTGAAAGTAATACCTTCCGCCCATTATAGTATTCAGTCGTGTCATAGTGCTGGTCCGCCGAGTTCACCGGGACGGCGGGACTAACTTCCGTGAACGCACACTTCTTTCCGGTATAGCTTACATCCTGGAGGCATGCTGTGGCCGCGTCCGAGTCACTCTCAGCGTTTAGATCCGCTGACGCCGAGTCCACCGCCGTCGACTGGATAATGCAGGCTTTTGGCGTACCCATCGCTGAGTGAGTTCCGCACGGCTGCAGAAACTCCACCCATCGACTCTGTACTCGGCTCGTGCTTCACTTTCATCACTGTGGTTACTTGTCTTCACCGTCCAGCTCAGTCCTTCACTGTTATCCTCAACATCTCTTGACAGTAATACCTCCAGCCTGGAATTCGCAGTCATCAGGCTAGGGCACTGTACCGCTGAGTCTGCTACGACGGCTGGACAGACATCCACGCGTCCACACTCGTCCTTCACGTAGTCAGCTGTCATATGGCACGCCGGAACAGCTCCCAAGTCAATTCCTGCGGCTGGATCTCCGAGCGCCGAGTTCGCCGTCACCACATGGTTACCCCCAGCACTTATAGTGGTCAGGGTGCTCACAGCTGAGTTCAGCTTGCCCACAATACGTTGTCTAAAGACTCCAAACTTGGCTTGGTTGTCCATAACAGGTTGGGTGTCACGTAAGACGTGTTCCGAGCGTTCTTCAAGGCCTCCTTCCGCTATAGCTGAGTCTTCAGTCGCCGACACGTCTTCCTTGGCCCATGCTGCACTTGTTTCTTCAACCGCTGAGTTCGTGCTGACGTCAGAAATGGCGCCATAGTCTTCAAACTTGGACAGCTGATAGGATACATCTTGGCCATCGTGTTGCACCGGCGTACGATCCGCTCGGACGTCTTCCAGCTTGAGCGCTGAGTTTATAGCCGGGTCACCCCTTGTCACCCCTGAAGTCGATATGACGTCTGCGTTACCGCGACGCCTCTCGTCGTCGCCGGCTTCAGTATCAGCTTAGATCCTTCTCCAGCGTTCGGCGCATGTTAATTCTGGTCCATTTTCCACTGGAGGGGGTCGTTTTTCCACCGCCGTCGGAACTGGGTATTTTCGTCTTTCCACAGCTGGCGGCTGGTGTGACAACCAGTCCTCGTACAGTCGTTGCTCTTTCTGCAGCAAATCTTTGTCCATCGCTGACTCAAATGTCAATATCTGCCAGTCACGGTTTTTCGCCGAGTTCACGCGGACATATCCCTCATTGGCCAGTACTCCGTGTGGTGCCATTTTACCACATAAAAGTGAGGTGGGCACCAGACTGACGTCGGCC
>NW_003306417.1:0-3123 GCF_000142945.1 Phytophthora infestans T30-4
TCGCGTCGCCACGCAAGGACTAAATGACGTGAGATAGAATGTAAGCACCACAACTCCAACCGCCCCAAGGAGTATTTTCCTCCGCTGTGGTCAAATTTAGCGATGCGGAACACAACAGCTTCCTCTTGCTCGGTTCCGCGAGGTGGCTCGAGGTCCAGACGTTTGGGACTACTGTGAATTCCCCGGAAGTGGCCCATAGCACTTCGCCAGGAAATTCAGACTTTTACGGAGGCGGCGTTTTTCATGCCCCGGAAGTTAGGTCCGGCCCGTACAAACCAACTCAATGTGTCATGCACTCCGAAAGTAACAAAAGGATTATGATGGTCGGGAGGTTATTACTCCGTGAAAGGAATATAGCCGAACGACCGACCCAGCTACGGCGGACTCAGCGTTGGAGAAATATGGAGGCTGAAACCGGGTTCGGAAGTGGTCAGCGAAAACGGGCCCTGACGCGAACGACAACTATGATGTACCAGAGGTATCACTGTTGGAAGGTACTATAGCTGAGGTCGGAGTAACGAACTCAGCGGCGACGGTGTTCGACCACGGCGGAATTGACTACGGTTGAAGACAAACTGAAGATGATGAGTGCAACTCGACGAGAGACCCAACTGAAACCCTGAGACAACACTACTTGGCTATCGCCGCGACCGAAGACGAGCAAGAGGATGATGTTGACGATGGTAAGACCGACATCTTTGAGCATAGTGGGACAGATCTGGAGTTGACGGACTACGCTCACGAGCTAGCTTTCCTTCCCGACCCCACTGAAGTTGAGCCTACAAAACTCGACTATGGCGCTGCAAACGTCAAGTCGAGTAGTTATACGCCAGCACAGTCGGCTAGGTTGGTGGCAGAGCTGAAAAAGCACGAATGAATAATGATTTCAAGTGGTAATGCCCTGCCGCCTCCAGCGTACGGAGCGTTGTGCGACATCGACGTTCAAGGACACGCACCCATTAAGCAGAGAGCTCGGCGGATACCTTTCCGCCACTTGAGCAAACTGTACGAGTACTCCCCCCAAAGCTCGTACAGGTCCTTCGGTCGCTTAGACAGCCTTGCGTGTAAGACTTCTGCTGCACACTGTTCTTCATCATCTGCAGCTGCCGCTACTGTATGTCGGGGCTGTATCATGCGGGCTACAGGCTGTAGCGCAATACGTCGTACCACCGCCAATAGCTTTTGGTAGTCGCGTTGAGTTTCAGTGCGCGACCGAAGAACCTCGTTCAAAACGTTGGCTGTCTGGCGCTGCATGCCGAACAGCTGCGAGTGAATTGACGCGAACTCCTTACGCGTGCTATCCGCGCTAATGCCCCCGCTAGTGTGTTCGAGAGCACCGCTTTCGACAGCGTCTTCTCGTACTTCAACGAGCTGAAGCTGCGCACCCTCGCCAGCAACATGGATGGGTACACGCTCTACCGCATTTATAGATGGATTTCCTCCAGCATTAACGTAGGCATGCAAAATGCGCTTCTTGAGCGCAGCCGGTATGACTTCGTAATCGAAACTTACATGGATGATCTCGAAATCTTGGTGCTGGATGAAGCTGATCGTCTGCTTGAATTGGGTTTCACTGAAGAAGTACTGGAGCTGGTCCGTATGTGTCCTGTACAGCGTCAGACAAGGTTGTTCTCCGCTACGATCACGTCCAAGGTCGACCAATTGATGCGCCTTCCTTGTTTACACGAGAGGAAGCGCGAACGCTGGCGGTACTCGTAGTTCGCCGGGAGGAACGCGGCTCGGAGCTGTTCGCACAGCTGAGCCCAGGATGTGAAACATCCATGGGATGTTGCTTCCCGTGTGTACACCCAACTCTTAGCACGACCGCTAAGGTTGGAGAGCGCAAAAGCAACACGCAGTTGCTCGGTCGAGATCAGAGCCGCGTCCATCGCGAGCTCTACTTCTCGGACCCAGAAGTGAAGGTTCTCGCCACCCTTCCCTTCATACGGCTTAACCTTCAGCCGTATTGGCTTCGGGTGAGGCGGATTTGCTTCCGCCGCCGGAGCCTGCAGGTTCTCCCGCACATGCGCGATGAGGCCCTGCTCGTACGCGTCGAATGCATTGACGCGCTTGAGCTGCTCAGCCGGTGTTGACAGCACCAGGCTCTGCAGGGCCTCCATTCCGAAGATGCCTGCCATCTTCCGAACCGACTCGAACTGAAGAGTTCATACATATGGAAGAAGTCGTTTCCTATCACATGGCAACGAAACTTCGGAGAAGGTTCAGGTAGTTATTCTCCCCGCGGGGGGCGTGGATTGACTACCAGTGCTACCAAGTGTGACGGGGTCACACAGCACCTTGCGCTAGAGGAAGTTATCTTCCGAGAGTATACAAACTCTCAGTGAACGGCAGTTGACAGGTCCCCTCTTTATTTAAAGAGAGCGAAGTGACCTAAATAAGGTAGATTGTAAACTGAGTATATTTATAGGTAGGTTAAGTTTGGGTCTAATACAAACTATAAGTTACCTATAGAAAGGCAATGTCGTTTGACCAATGGTTGGCTTTGAACGACCTTGGTACCTTGTACCAAATATCCCGGAGTATGACGTGTCATACATTTGAAGTGTGAAGTGTCACTCTTAATGTAACCAGGGTACACTTAGGGCTACGTACCCCGTTACAGAATTAGTAGAGGGCAACTTCAACGTGCTCTCAGGTTTTGCATGTAGCTAGGGAGGCGTTGTGCTGGCAGTCGTTTCACTGCCACTGGCAGTGCCAGCAGTTGCATCCTCGGCGTATCCATGTTCGCGTCGATATGAGGATGCGTAAGTTGTGCGTCACTATGCGCCGCAGGAAAGTAGTGACCCAGGCAATATGACCCAATTTGCGCCGAAATAGGAATGTTTACGACCATTTTAGCGGTTTGCAAATTCATGAACAGTAAAGCGAAATCATCTTATTGTGTCGAGTCAAGCTTTGACTGGCAACCAGCTAGCTGCCGCTAGTAGCGACCCGCTACAGTATTAGCGTTCATATCTCACCGGTACATGTATTACGTCTAGGCATCGCGTGACAAGCCGCATCGCATAATAGATTTTTTTTTCAGTTTGGATCGAGCAAAATGGGAACAGTACTCAATTGTTCATCGGATTTTTGTTACAAAGTAACTATACCGGTACAGTA
>NW_003306418.1:0-3123 GCF_000142945.1 Phytophthora infestans T30-4
CTGGACGCGCTCGGCCACTTGAGTTGCAAAGCCATTCAAGTTCATTTCCACGCCCGGTCCGCCGTCCTCTGGTGGGTCGATGGTTTGCGTTCTCTTATGAAGGAGACAGAAGGTCATTGCAAAGCAGTCCAAGTCCCGTCGTCGAGACGGATCGGATTTCCGTAATAGGTATCGCACCGAAGTTCTTATAACTTAAGCGTACTGCACAAAAACGGCGTTAGACCGTTGTCTTTTGGATGTGCGTGCTGGTGAACGAACGCAAAACCTTAGGAAACAGTCGGCAATCAAGGATTTCAACAACTGTGAACGGTGCGAGAACGGCCGAAAATTTCGCAATGCATCCGCATCTTATTGACGGATCAAGGTTCGCAAAGGTCATAGAATAGACAAGTGTGGTCGTATTACCGACCGCGAAGCTTTGCCGGCTATATGGTCACACGAGACCAGTCACGAAGACTGGCTCGCGAGCACCACCACGTATGTAGACTTCAAGACACACCCCTTCATTTCAGATAATCCGTAAAAGTCGACCCCACTACGTGGTAGTTTGAAGAGCTACATATATGATATATGACGGGCACACCCATGACACCCAACGGTAACTTCAACATCAGCACCAGCCGGTGGACTCGCATTTTGACCAGTCGATTTCAAACCTCAATCGATCATCACGACTCACACAGGACGGTGCTGTTGCAGCTATTGCAGATAACGAGCATTTCCATCGTGATGTGGACGGTTTAGCAAGACGTATTGAAATGCAAACGAATCAACTAGCAGACAGAAAGGCCATCATCGAGGCGTTTATAGACGAATTAAAAGCTCGTCCACCTAGCAATGTTGTCGATCCTCTTCCACCGATTGAAAACATTGCTGACATTGATCACCAAGAGTCGAGAGCGGATATTAGGATATTCATTAGCCTAACTAATGGCGCGTCATAATTGCTAACTCGTCCTATTATCTGTCAGCTTGCTCTTCACCGTTTTAAACATCTAGTACCTGGCGTTTTCCCTTAGAGGGTGGTCAGACTGGATTAAAACGCATTACAGCATCCAAACTACTACTCATTCACACGTGTCATGTCAAATGATTTAAGCGCTGGAGCGTCTTCACAGCAAGCTAAGTCAGGCTGTCGCTGAACCCATAGTAGTGGCGCATAAAAGCTTTCTTAACGTACCCAAACAGAAATTCAGCTTAAGTACGCCGGCAATGCAAACCGACACTTCGCAGGTAATATATAATCCCTGGATGACGATGAATTGATGCTCCATCGAGAGTCCACACCGAGATAGATCCCGGCTATTGATGTACAAGACCACGTGCAAAGTACACAAAATATTGGCAGCAATTCACAAAGCCCAATCTGTCGAATGTCCCTTGCGTGTCGTAGCTGTTGGGTAATCCGTTAGCTCCAATAAACATAAATATATAAATCCGTGGTTTCGGCAACCTTTTCTTCCCTCATCGAGTATAGTTTTTCGTATCATGCCGCGGCTATCAAGCCAAACTTTGTCTAAGGAACCAAGAATTAGCTGACTCCAATTAACAATACTAACCTCCTCAACGAGGCTGAACACAATTCCTCTCTTTGACATGTCATCACGAAAGGAATTCAACTGCTCAGGTTTACCCCACAGACAACTCACATCCTCCGACCTTTGGTCGCTCATTTAATCCAAGTGGCACCGCACAATAGATGAGTGAGTTATCGAACACTGTTCACACAATACTCCACGGCACTGTCGGGATCGAGCATGCTTTCTTCGATTCATTAGCACCTCAAGGAATACATAACTCGTGGTGAGCTACAGGCTTGCATCCGATGGATCGCGAAAAAGCATTTTTTACAGTACGCTCGACTTGCTCAGCCGAAACGACACGAAACGCCAAACGCTCGCGATTTTTGTGGTCCAGTGGCCCCTTACCAATTGGCAGATTGACGACAGGGGACTACGACGGCTTCAAAATAACAACATCAATGTTAGGGCATACACGATAGAAAAAAACAAACCGAGCCAGAAGAGGTACGGAAACGATCCTCAACGAAAGTTCCGATCAAGTGAAAGGCAAAACGACAAATGCTTCATGAAGATTGCATGGCTGAAGAAACCCTGAGGCTGGAGGAGAAGCTCAGGGAACAATTTCACAAGGTCATGAAAAATGAGCATTCTGCCTCCAAAACGATTATGGGAGCTATTTTGAAGCTAGAACGAGCACAAGCCAAATGTGCAGCATAGCAAGAAAGGGGGGGTTGAAGGCTGTAGCAAAATGAGAAGAAGCGCCGCTAAAGGGATTAGAAACCGAGCAAAAGGCGTCATAAACGTAAGAGATAGCTGCACTAACTGCAGCGCGGAGCCTTGCGTTAACGCTAGAACGAGCACAAGAAGCTGAGATTCGGCGCGCCCAAGCCGGAATTTATCGCCTGCGAGGAACGAAGCGGACGTGCAAAACACCTTTAAGCGCAGCTGAAATTAGAAGCCAAAATATATTCCTTGTCAAGATATTGTAGAATTTTCTACCATTTAGCTAAAGTGTCAGTATTGTTTTGAGTTGCAATAGCCATTTGGCACGCAAGCGTCTGACTCGTGTAGCTGACAAGTATTTTCAGGTTGAGTTTATTGATTGTTAGTAACCAATAACAACTTCTCTATAGCCAACTTACCTCGGCCGGTGAGGATGGCAGCTAGACCCTCAAACTTATCAACACCGCCATCCTCATCGTAGCCACCACCTCCACCGTCACTTTCACCTCTTTCAACCATTCGTTTAGCTCGGCTAAAAGTGAAGGTGGAGCTACAGTATTACATGTAAATACGTTAAGCGGGCAGCAGCCTATGAGATGGAGTTTTCTTTACAGTCACAAAGACTTCAGAAGATAAACCGAACTTATCGTCGATGCCAACGCGATATTGCAGTGCTGCAGAAACGTAGCATCGACTGACCGGTTGCTCTGTCTCGGTGTCGGCTCACAACGATTATAATATTTCATTGTGAATAAATAAAATACGGAAAGAAACAAGTCAAACGGCGTTCATTCTTATCAAAGGCTTTACGACGACGACTAAATGTAAAATGTGTTTAATATCTTAGCAGCATGACGTTGTCGGCGGCAGATGATAC
>NW_003306419.1:0-3123 GCF_000142945.1 Phytophthora infestans T30-4
GAAAAAGAGAAAAAGAAAAAAAAAAGGGAGAAAAGAAAGTAAAACAAAACAACATAAAAAAAAGGAAATTAACACATGAAGTATGTCAACGTACACGCACAGAAGAACAACTATACCAGACACCGCAGTTCCTGTCGCGGCCTTTTGCCCGGCACTTTACGTGTTTACGTTTACTTCCTGATTAGTTCCCTAAAGTTGACATTTAAGTGTATTTACATTTAAATGGCTCCTACTCTTAGAAGCGATCGACACATGGAGAGCAATCCCCCCGTGACGAGCCCTACGTCACCACTGGTTATGAGCCCAATCAGGGCGCAGTCTGCGACTGACGTGGCTGCTGGCGTTCCAGACACAAGTTCTGGAATTTTGACCAATCAAGACCAAGCTTCAATCCCATTGGCAGGAAATTCAAGCTTGAACAATGACGCAACACTGTCGCACAGTGATGCAGAACGACTAATTCGTTCATTGGCTGGAATCCCGGGTGGCCGCCCGTTATTCCAAATGTTACTCGAAAGTATGCATAAACTTTCGTCGACGAACACGGAAGAATCCGTGCCAGTTGACAATCCTCCCCAGTCGCCGCTAAACCAACAAAACGGCGACCGAGACCCTGACGATCCGTGGCGCCCTCTAGACAACATGAACCCTACTGGCCGCTACAACGACGGCGAGCTGGCTGAGTACACCAAGGTCCTTATCAACTCGCCTCCGATCAAGCTGCCCAAGCTACATCTGAAAGGCGACTACAAGGCCTGGAAGAGCGAGGTGCCGTTGCACTTCGAGCCGAAGATGCTGGGAGACATCACCTATGGCCCTGAGCGTTACGATGCAGTAGAAGGCATGCGTCGTGACAAATATCGCGTGTGGTATAAGTCGCGCAAGAACAAGGCATTCTCAGCACTCGCGTTGTCGCTGTCTGTTGACCTACGTACGACGTTCAAAATCGACGACATCCACGACAGCATGGACGCCGCCGCTATGCTCTACGATGCGATTACGCAGCACTTTGAGGCTGGAGATGGTATTAATCCTGATTACCTACTGCAGAGCTAGTGGACGCGCGGCTCAGGCCAAACGAGTCAGATCTCAGTATGTTGAACACACTGCCAAGAAAGTGACACCTCTACATTCAGCTAATGTTGAGTTTGCTGAGTGGCAACATGCAAGCCTAACTACTAATCGAAACAGCGTGGAAGCGTTTAAAGATCTCGCCCGTGAACACCGCGATTGGCTTAACAACCATGAATCGTAAGACACCTACACTTGCTGAAGCTTTACCACGAACTACGCGCTGCTGAACACCAGCGTGACCAGCTGCGTGCACAGACCAGACAACCGGTCGCGCATTCAATGCAAATTGCTCATGTCGGAACGGACCAAGGACAAGGTCAAGCCCGAGGACGCAAGCGCAACAAGCAACAGCGCAAGCGATCCAAGGGCGTTGCAGATAAGAAGCAGCGCACAAACTGCGCGAACTGTCAAGGAGAAGGACATTGGTATGCCGAGTGTACGGCTCTCACTGGCCAGCAACTGAAGCCAGAGCTCGCGAGAAAGCTGCAAGAGAGACAACCAAGGGCTCCTGTGTCGCTGGTGAACTCCGTACGTCGTGTGGATGCGGTAGCGTCGGAAGAAGATGGCCAAGGACTGTTTGCTGGCCTATCACTATGCGATGCGAATGCGATGGACCTTACGGATGGTGCTGCCCTATCGCCTACGGCTACGCAATCACCTGCATGGTCACTAACGTCTCCTGCGGAAAGTGAAGAAGGAGGAGAGCGTTGTGTTGTTGAAGGGGTGCGGGCAAGTACGCAACGCACTCAATCGTCGGTTGCGCAAGCAACGCAGCGACTGCAGCTGCAAGTTGGAGTTCCTGTTCAACACATACAAGTTGGAGGACAAGGACTACAAGAACGACAATCAACCTCACTGCCTACACTGCAAGCACCAGCTGTAGCTGTGCAAACTGCCATACAATCTGCGGTACAACCTAAAGTGCAACCTACTGGACAACCTGCTGTTCAACAGGGTGTACAAGCTACTGTACTGCAAAACATGCAACCTACTGTATCGAGTACTGCGCAGACTCAGTGGGAGGGCAATCAGTTGGATTGGTGCCTACGTGGGAATCAGTTATCTACTACTTGGGGCAAGGACTGTCGAGATACTCGAAAGGACCTACACTTGAGCCATGGCGCAATCAAGCTGAACCACAAGGGGGTTCGGCTGTGCCGGGGGATAGCTGTCGAGGTCCTGATGTCGGGTTTAACAGACGCCAAGAACCAGGGATGCGCAATGATTACAGACCTAACTTGGAGAGTGCGTACGAGAGAGGACTCTGGAGTCAAGATGTTGGACACTTTGACCCTCCTATTCAAGGACGAGGACGAAGTCGTTCACCACCCCGATTCTTCAATCGAGAACGAACTCCACCAAGAGGAAGAGGCCGTTCTCCGCCAATGCGAGGACGTAAACCAAGAGGGAATCCAGGGCGTTATCGATCTCCACCGCGTCAGCAGCAGTAGCGTAACGAGAGACCGAGTCGCTATGAGCCGCCACCCCAACGCGATGATCGACTGAGTCGCTATGGACCGTCGTCTCCGCAGCAGCAGTGGTGTGACAATCCTTCGAGAGACGAGGACCTTCACCTCGACGTGACAATTTCCAAGGGCGGAACATGTCTCCACGTCGATTTGAAGACCGTCGTGAGAACAGACCACCCAACTCTCGCCAAGTCAACCAGAACCAAGGCAACTGGCCAGCTCGAGGACCGTCTCCTGGACGACGTGGTGTACACACCGAACGCGAAGGTGAACATCATTAGTTTGGGCTACCTACAAACGAAGGGCAACTTCAAGTTGACATGCTCAGAGGACCAACAGACTGCTTGGATCTCCAAGCCAAGCACATCACTCAAGTTCATTATGCGTGACAGTATCTACCGACTACGTGCAGAAAGAGTGACTGGAGTGATGGTGATGGCGGCTCTAAAAGAGGACATGGACAGCAAGAAAGCCATGGAGCTGCTTCATCAACGATTTGGTCATATGAGCATGGAGACGGTGAAAGTGTTGGCAAACAAACTCGATGTTGGAGTTAAGATGAATGCAAAAGGTCTGACTC
>NW_003306420.1:0-3126 GCF_000142945.1 Phytophthora infestans T30-4
AATCCTTCGTGGGATTCTGTTACGTAGGGGGGGCCAATGGAAAGGGCCAGTCGTTCCAGGATCCCTTGCGTAAATCCAGGCCGGTAACGGCTGTAGAATTTTGGCTTCTTCCGGAGATAAGTGTGGGTACATCCCACATCAGAGACTTCTCTAGTCTCAGGATCCACGGTACCTCAGTCCGCGCGAGGAGGATCCCCACGAAGGGAACTGTCATCCGGACCAATCGGAGACGAGGGGGAGCATCCGATGCAATCCCTAGTTAGGGGGACCGGGCATCAAGACACCACCAGGGTCATCCTGCAGGATGAGACCATCCTGAGGATCCGCCACCAGGAGGCGATCCGCGAGAACCACCACCAGGCGACCCCCCTCCACCAGATCCGAGGAGTCCGTCACCACGAGGCGACCCTCTCCCACCATCACTTCCCGATCCGCCGTCACTGTCGACTTGGATCGCGGATCCCGCAGTGTCGCCTCCGGATCCGGCTGTGCCAGCGACTTGTGGAGGCGGCGTCGAGAGGGATCTCCGCCGGGCTTCGGACCGGGATTGGGACAGAGCCCGTCGCGTGTCTTCCTCCAAGGCATCCTCAGCGGCTTGAGCCTCCTCCGAATCCTCTGGACTCCCGTCGTCATCGTCGTCGTCGTCATCGCCCCCATCGCTCAGAGTGAAGGGATACGGGCCGGAAGACGACGTATGCTTCGACGATGATCGGTTAGGAGGCCCTGAGCCGTCAGACCAGTCTGACTCCTCATCCTCGTCGTTTTTCTCGTCTGACCGACGTCATCGTTGAGACGCAGACAGACCTGAAGGAGTCCGGCCTATTCGGTACTATCGTCGGACACGTCGGTGACGGTAATTTCCACGTTATGCTGCCGTTCTTCCAGGACGACGCCGAGCTCATGCGGAAGGTGCGTGACTTCTCCGATCGCCTTGTAAATCGTGCGATCGAGTACGAAGGCACGTGTACAGGTGAGCATGGTGTTGGCAACGGCAAGATGGGCTACTTGTCGAAGGAACATGGCGACAGTGTGGGTGTGATGCACACGATTAAGAAGGCGTTGGACCCCAAGAACATTATGAACCCCGGCAAGATTTTTTACGGTGATGCTAAGCACTAAGATAGCTGGATAGGTGGTACGCTCGGGCAGCTTTGGGATGCGGTGGCGCATGCGCTTTGACTTGTAAAGAGAGCGCTAGAGCTCTATCCGTACTAAAGTAGTAATGTTAAGCGCGTGGCCGCGGCAGTGTGGCCGATGCAAGCACGTTCTTACTGTTGACAACCTTGTCGCGTTTGCGCAAAAAGCATCTTCTGAGAAATGAGAGCTTCAACAACCATCTCATTCAGTCTTCATGTGGCGGCATTTCGTACCGGTGTCGAGGTCTGCATTGGTGCTGCCGCGCCATATTCAAGCACACGGGGGTGCAGTGTGCAACCGCCAGCAGAGCACACGCCGTGCTGCGTCACCTCAGACTATCTTTGCGTTAAAGGAGCTGCTGGGAGACCGTCTGTCGACAGCTCGTTCCGTGCTAGAGGCGAGTTTCTCCTCAGTCGCTGGCGTGCAATGTGAACTGAGCTTATTATACCAAACACATGTGTGGGAATCTCTTTAACTGTAGCAACACGGCACAGACGAATCCTATCATGACGTCGCCAGGCATTCCGATAATACAATTGCAATCATATTGAAGGTCCATGCCAAAATAAGCTATTGCTACAAAAACTACAGCTTAAGAAATAAATAATTGACATCAATAGTAGTGTATTGGAAAATTAACTACTTAGATGTACAGCACTGCACATTACTTTGCGTTCACGATAGCTGCTACAGTGTTTGCGTCCCAGAAACGCCGATTCATCTTCAGGAACAACACGGTTTCAAGGTGAATAGGCAGCATACGCTGGCGATGGTGGGAAAGAGTATGTTTCGCCACACTAAAAAGACGCTCCACGGTGACGTCGGCGGGATGAAAAGCACACCATCAAATATCTTCTTTGCACCGCGCCGCTTTTTTCTAGTCGCCAAGACTCTGTCGGCAAAGCCCTGTGGACGTCCGTGCCTGGTGTCCGGTGTCGTAATTTTATGCAGGTAGTACGCTGTCCGACGAAGATCAAGTAGCAGAACTGCTTGTGGAGTTTAGTATGGGTGGTGAAGCTAACGTGGCCATGGTTGAAGTCAACAGTCGAGGTCAAACGGCCGTGGTGTCCATCTGCACGCAACATATGCGCAGGCTCTACAAGCGTTTCCCTGAGTTATTGCTTGTAGATCGCACCCACAAAACAAACAGGTACACTCCTTCTACATGTTTACAGCATGTTTCAGCCATTTATAAACCATGTTTCCTTGTCATGTATTAACCATGTACAACCATGATTTTGGTGGTGCTCCTTTGCTACTTACGTAGATACAACTACCAAATTTGCACATTTATGACAATGGATCAATTCGGGAACAGCCAGGCTGTTCAACATTCAGTAATCGAGCGGAATGCCGATTGGCACATGCTAAAGCTTATAGACCATTTCCAGGAGGTGAATGATTGGGAAATGACGATGGTTATCATGGTCGACAAGGATCTGAATGAGATCGCAGTGCAAAAAACATGTTCCCGAAGGCGCGCATTTTGCTATGTCTATTTCACGTGATCAAGTGGCTGCGTGGTGCTATCCGCAACGACAAGACGTATGGAACCTATTCGAGTAGTGTGCTGAAACAGATGGATTTCTGTGTTGCCAATATGGTTTACTCCAAATCAGAGGATGAGCTTCAACACAACGCATGTGAATTCAAGTTGCTGTCATGTCGGGGCGAGCGTAACGAGCTGTGGGTATACTTTGATGAGAACTGGATGGCCTGCAAGGAGATGTGGGTCATGTGCTACCGAATGGATTTGCCACACTTCCGAAATAACACGAACAACCGACGGGAAAACTTTTTTGGCAAGCTCAAAGTTGATTTGGATAGCGCGATGTCGATGAAACAGTGTTTGGAAGCTGTGATCCGGTACCAGCACCGCAGAGAAGACGAATACGTCTCCCGAATCGTTAAGCCTGGTACCACCCGAAGCATAAACTACAGCGAGGAGATGAATCAACTGCTCGGGATGACAAGTGAGTGGTTGGCTGA
>NW_003306421.1:0-3129 GCF_000142945.1 Phytophthora infestans T30-4
TTTTGGCAGCAGTGGACTCAACATGTACAGCATTCGCTCGAGCTGGCGAGTACGCTTAGAGATGCATTGACCACTGAAAACGCGCATGCAGTGTTGACGGCGTTCATTGCTTTGCCTATTAATACCAGACAATCAGAGCGGTTATTAAATATACTTGAAGATGATCACGACTTTTCGTTTTACGCTTTTTAAAAGGAAAAACCTACTGCCCAGGTTTTTGGTGCATAGCCGTGCGACTATTGACCAGGTTTAAAGCACAGGTTTCGCCAGGTTTCTTGCCAGGCTGTAATTAATAAAGTAAAATACCATGATTTGAAAATATTCCCCTACACCTACTAATCTCATGATACGGCACCTGATCGCACGTATCTCTGCAGCGCAGCTTCTCAAAATCCATTCATTTCCAAATTTGAGCCGTGCTGGAGGAATGAAGCGCAAAGCCCACTCTGAAGACGAAGCGTCCGTCAACGAAGATCCCCCAGCCTCTTTGTCCAGCGTCTCAGAATCGGAAGGTGAGAGGGAGGTGGCCACGCAGGTTGGCGGCAGTGCTAGCGACGAGGAGTTTCCAGCAGACCAGGAGGGCTCTTTTGAAGGGAAGGAGCTGCGTCGCTACCACACAAACTGGGAGAGCTGGGAGAAATACCGCGAATCGTATTGCGAATCCGAAAGTGCGCATCTTGTGGTGCACGAATCGGAGAGTGTCGCCAAACGCAACAAGATGCTGCGTGCTTCTAAGCGCGCCAAGGAACGCTGGTTCGAATGTCGATACTTACCCGAAGACCTTCCCCGTTTTCGCCGGAGATACATTTGTACGCACGGGTCGCGGACCCGCCGCCGTGGATCTGGAAAGAGACAGCAGTTCAAGCTTCGAGGTACTGGTTGTCCATTTCGCTTTACTGCGGAGAGTGTGTACCACAAAGGAAAGTGGATTCTAGAGATCAAAAATCCCATCTACACTCACAACCACAAACTTTCCCAGGACATTTACGAACATTATCCTCACAATTGCCAAGTTCCGATGTTTGAGCCTCTAGTCGAAGACTTTCGGTTGATGGTACGCGCTGGAGGCAAGAGTCTCCGAATTTACGAGTACATCCGTGACAACTCCACGTACAAAGTGACGCAGAGAGATGTGGCGAATCTTCTTACCCGAATTCGCAATGAGCTCCGTGGACAGGCCGATGATGATTTGGCTGTTGCCGAATTTCTTGTCGGCTTCGGCGAGGAAGACAAGAACAACGTGGTAAGTGTCGATGACACGTCAACGGGGGAGACAGGATCAATCTCACTGAGTACAGGCCACATGCGAGCGACGTTTGCTAAGTATCCGGAGCTCTTGCTGGTGGACTGTACGCACAAAACCAATCGGTAAGTTCATAACAGGTTCTATACCAGGGATACATTCCTTGTTTAAACCAGGCTTCCAACAGGATACGAATCAGGTTTCGTACCAGGTTTTAAGCTACGGCTCAAAACAGGATTAAACTGTTCATTCATTTTTAACACTTATTTTTATGTTTTATAGATACGACTACCAGCTTTGCAGTCTGATGGTGATGGATGCCTTCGGGTCTGGTCAGCTCGTACAGCACTCCGTTATCGAGACCAGCTCGGATTGGCATATGCGGAAGGTCCTCAGCCACTTCAAAACTGCCAATGTCATCTGGGAGTCGCTCCGCGTGGTGATGGTTGATAAAGACATGAGAGAGATCAGTGTGATACGGGAGGCATTTCCGGATGCTACTATTCTGCTCTGTCATTTTCACGTCTTGAAGTTTTTGCGAAGTGTGGTTCGTGAGGCTCGCTTCGGACAGACGAGTACGACTGGATGAATCATCTCTTCTCCAATCTGGTAGACGCTCCGTCCAACGAGGAATACTCAAAGAAGTATTCTATTTTGGAGACGTTGTCATGCGCGCATGGGAACACCTCCTTCTGGGAATACTTCTGTGAGAATTGGGTCAAGTCGAAGGACATGTGGACTAGATATCGCCACCAAAGACTGCCGCATTTTCGCAATAATACGAATAATCGCATTGAGTCTAATTTTGGAAAGCTCAAACTCGATCTTGATTCATCGACCACAATGAAAGAGTGCTTGGAGTCTCTCATGCGTCATCAGCGTCGCGTAGAAAATGAAAGTTTAGCGAGAGAGTCTGCGGCGTCGTGTTGAGGCCAGACTTTTACCCCTAGCCCCTCGACGGCATCCGACAGACTGTATAGCGTATACACACGCCGTCAGCCACTGATTTTAGGGGGAGGTCCAAATCGAAAATCTGCAGCCGGAGAAATGGACTTGCGAGTGATGCCGCCAAGGCCTACCGTCTGCGCATCGCGAAGCAGCTCCGGCAGTGAGAGATCGGCTTCAGGGAAGAGTGGTCTGAGTGATGAGGAGTGGGTGGAGTCTGCTTCGAGTCCAATGAGTACAAGGAGCAGCATTGCATCTATGACCGGAACGTCTGAACGCTCCTACGCAGCGACTCCGCCCAAAAGGGCGACCTCGACTTCCACGAGTCCGAGGTCGTAAAGTGAGGAGGAACCTCGTGTCATCCTTCACAGCGACGCACAAACTAGAGGTCCTAGGCCACTTGACAAGGAGTGGGAACATCAAGCGAACAATCAGTAATTTCTATCCTGATCTTCCTCAGGCTAAATATGACAGCCGCGGTACACTTAATTCATTGTGGGCACGGGACACGGCCCCAAACTGGAAAGAGTATATGCGCGGATGTGGGGGCGGTGCCCACCAAAAAAAAAATTCCCCAAACAAAAAAATTGAAAACCCACCCTTTTCTCCCCAAAGAAAAGAGAGAGTCTTTTTTTTTTGACTAGGGAAATACAAGGTTTAAATGATCGGAGGGAGGAAGGGGTGCCTGTTACTGCAACTATGTTACGCATTCAAGCATTAGAAGTAGCAGAGAGTGCTATGATCACCCTATTTGATGCGTCGTGGTGCTAGCAAAATCGTTTCAAAGAGCGTCATCGACTTTCTCTGCGTTGCAAAATGTAGCAAGGGCAGATTCAGCCGCCGGAACTCGCCCAAGTGTCGACTACTTGCGATTAAGAAACAAATGGATTCAGAGTCTAAGAGAGCAGCTACAAGCGCGAAAACCTGGTGTCGCTTTAAGT
>NW_003306422.1:0-3130 GCF_000142945.1 Phytophthora infestans T30-4
CATACAGTGCAATACTGTGGAATTGCCCGGATGGGAAGTTGTACGGGCCAGTATCCACTTACGCGGAAGGCCTCACCGTCAATGAAGCGGAGTATAACGGACTCCTTCTGGGTTTGGATTTACTAAAGGGACAAGATCCAAAACGGCTGGTGATTTGTGGGGATTCAAATTTGGTAATCAGACAGGTGCGAGGTGAGATTGACTGCAAGGCCCCGGCCCTAACACTGTTACGGCAGAAAGTGATGATCCACCTGCGTGGTTGGTTGAATCACGAGTTGGTACATGTCAAGCGAGATTGGAATGCCAGTGCGGATAGTTTGGCCAGTGCCGCTTTACGGAATCAATGTGGTGTCGAAGTGGAGGGAGAAGCCGAACATCAGGATCTCGTTACGTTGAACCGACTTGACGAAGTGGTAGTGGTTGGATCCGGGAAAAAGACAGTCCAGGTGATGGCTGTCACTAGATCCAGAGGAAGGATTGGATCCAGCCCCCCGATCCTCGAGGAAACATTCGTGAAGAGAGTTCGCATCGAGCGGATCCTCAAAGCACAGAATGAGGAAGCGTGGATCCTGGGACTAAAGAAGTATCTGATGGGGGATGTACGAGACTTAAGTCGGGAGGATGCCAAATCCTACAGCGTTATCGCTACGGATTACGCAGTGGATCTGAACGACTTGCTCTTCTATTGCCCCCCTACGAAGAGAGTCCACGAGGATCGGGATGGATTGATGAGATTGGTGATGCCAGAAACCTTGCAACAGGATGTCCTACACCACTACCACGCTAGCTTGGAAGGCGGACATCAGGGCATTGGTCGGACCTACCAACGGATCCGGGAATGTTTCCATTGGAGAGGACTATTCAAGAGTGTACAACGATATGTCGGTGAATGCGTGGATTGTGAGACAGGCAAAGGCAGACCCACAATCGAAGAAGAGTCACCTGGGAATGTCCGAGCGACTTACCCTTTCCAGATCATAGCCATGGATCATATTCCCTCGTTGCCCAAGTCGTTCAAAGGAAACACAGAATTGTTGATTTGGGTGGACCTGTTTACCGGATATGTGATTGCCAAAGCTAGTGCGTCTAGAACTGCGCAACCCATTGCGGAATCGTACGAGGAGTGTGTTTTCCGAAGATTTGGTGCTAGCGAAATGATTAGACATGATCGGGAGCCAGGCTTTATGTCTGATTTCTTTCGAGCATTCAACCGGATCCTAGGGCAGCGACAGCGATCAACCATGGCATATCGTCCCCAAGCTAACGGGTCGGCCGAACGCATGGTGCAGACGATCACGAGAGCACTCAAGATGTATGTCCAGGATTTGGATCAAAGGGATTGGGATGAGTACGCAGAACGGCTCCCCTTCGCGATGAACACCGCCCAAGACAGGATCCGGGGTGATACACCATTTTACTTGGTACATGGGTGGGATCCCAAATCCACCCTAGACGCGGCCATTCCGGTATGTAGCACCAAGAAGAGAAACCGAGATCCAAGACGATGGCGATACCAAGTCCAGAAATACTACCGGCAAGCCAGATCCCAAGTGAACGAACGGCGGCGGAGTGCGATACAAGATCGAGCGGATCTACACAACGAAGACGCCCGTCCACATCAAATCCAAGTGGGATCGCAGGTGTGGCTTTATTTGGATCGAGTGAAGGAAGAGTACGCCCGCAAATTGGCCCATCTATGGCACGGACCGTTCCGGGTAAGCGAAAAGATAGGGGAACATGCGGTGAAGATGGAAACGGCTGGTACCGAATATCGCTTGTTCCCTGTAGTACACGTATCCAAGCTGAAGTTGGTCAGGGAATATCCGGACCGGCCGCAAACCCGTCTTTCGGTGGATGAATCCGACCGGCTGGATTTCGACGAAGTCCTCCTACCGGAAGATAGTTGGAATGTGGATCTCGAAGCCGACGAGTTCGAAGTCGAGAAGATCACCGACATGAGGTCAGGGAAGCGAACATGATACGGACGGATTTATCGTGAATTTCTGGTGTATTGGCGTGGATATGACGAACCCAGTTGGGTAGACGAGGCAGATCTGAACTGTGGAGCATTACTCTATGATTTCTTGCGGGATCGTACGAATCGTAACAGATTCGGCGTAATGCAGACTCATGAAGAAGAGTAGGAAGGGGATCCATGGATGTGAGTTGGTCATGTCGATGGGAGGATGAAGAAGGACCCACAGGAAGGGTGTGGGTCGGGAGGAGGAGGATCGCTGATGTGAGTTGGTCACATCGGAAAGAAAGAGAAGACGAATTCACAGGAGAAGGGTGGATTAGGAGGAAGGAGTGGATGTGTATGCTTTAAGAGTGACGTTTTACGTGCGAAGAGTCCTACTTGATTTCAAGCGCGAGCTTTCGAGAGCCCGAAATATACTGACCCAATTGAGACTGGGTCGTAGGCGCTGGATCCGGATGAAATCCAAGCGTGGATCCAACCGGATCTGGAATCCAGCCCAGATCCAGGTGTACACTGAAAGGGTGGATCCAGCCCAGATCCAGGTGTACACTGAAAGGCTGGATCCAGCCCAGATCCAGGTGTACGCTGAAAGGCTGGATCCAGCCCAGATCCAGGTGTACACTGAAAGGGTGGATCCAGCCCAGATCCAGGTGTACGCTGAAAGGGTGGATCCAGCCCAGATCCAGGTGTACGCTGAAAGGGTGGATCCAGCCCAGATCCAGGTGTAGGCCGAAAGGGTGGATCCAGCCCAGATCCAGGTGTACACTGAAAGGGTGGATCTAGCGCCCAGATCCAGGTGTACACTGAAAGGGTGGATCTAGCCCAGATCCAGGTGTACGCCGGTAGACTCTGACTGGATTCCTCTACCAACACGAGAATGTTACAGACATATTCAAGTAAGGGAGTGTGGATTACAATAGCCTATGCAAAAAGGCTAGCTCGACCCAGTTTCCAGTCGCTAGTTACTACTACGAAGCGAACCCACGAAGACTGAAACTGGGGGCGTGGCGTCAAAGAATGATAGGGATCAGGTGGTCTTGGGCTGAACATTGATGAACTTGCCCACCAGACGCTGGATCTGGTGTCCTGGGTGTTGGCTCGGGTCCCCACGAAACTGGATGCGCCAAGGCTCGGCTTCGTCAATCTCTCGGT
>NW_003306423.1:0-3130 GCF_000142945.1 Phytophthora infestans T30-4
CTGGGATCGTCTCCCGGTGGCGGATCCCCTGGATCTGTCTTGATCCACGCTTACCCCAACTCATCACTGCCAGGGATGCTCCCCGCGGTTCCGATCAGTCCGGATGCCGCCTTCATTCCTGGTAGATGTGCTCCTGTGGCTCTTCGCTACCAGAGACATCGAGCCTTGGTCCGCCAAGAAGTTGAACCGGGTCGCGGTCATCTCAATGAAGATCACGGTCCTGTTCCCTGAGTTGCCTTTTCGAGCTGAATGGATATTCCCTCGGACGGCGGACGCCATCCCGAGGGCCGGGTACCTGGATTTGCTCGTCACCAGACCTCTCGTGGAAGAACTGACAGGTGCTGCCCCGTGGGATACGCTGGTCACCACACCGGTGGATCCGGTTAGCTTCAGGGGTGATGTGCGTGGGCGACTCGGGGTATTCGTTCGTGCGTTCCGCGATTTCGTCTCCAAGCACCGGGTTGCTATATGGGAGGGCACTCACCGGTTCCCCATCTCTCGGAATCAACTGCAGGGTTCGACTTGGTTGTCTAACTTCAACAAGCAGCGTGGTAACCGACGTAGCCATGCTGGTCGAGCTTGGAAGAGAGTCCTCGTGATCCTCGTGTTGGCAATCCAGGAAGGTTGGTGTGACGTGGATATTTTGTTGGATCCATCCTTCTTTGCATCTTCCCCGACGCGGGGATAAGGGTAGCTTGGTTTCCAGGATCCGTATCCCGTCAAGCCAACTTGGAGGATCCCAACCTCCATCGCCCAGAACCCACGAGCCTATTGGAAGCCTTGCGAGAGATCGACGAAGCCGAGCCTTGGCGTATCCAGTTTCGCGGGGACTTAAGCCAACACCCAGGGCGCCAGATCCAGCGTCTAGTGGGCAAGTTCTTCAACGTTCAGCCCAAGCCTACCTGATCCTCATCACGCTTTGACGCCACGCCCCCAGTTTCAGTCTTCGTGGATTCATTTCGTAGCAGTAACTAGCGACTGGAAACTGGGTCGAGCTAGCCCTTTGCATAAGCTATCATAATCCACACTCTCTTACTTGAATATGTCTATAACATTCCCTCGTTGGTTGAGAAATCTCGTCCGGGCCTTTCAGTGTACACCTGGATCTGGGCGGGATCCACCCTTTCCGCGTACACCTGGATCTGGGCGGGACCCACCCTTTCAGCGTACACCTAGATCTGGGCGGGATCCACCCTTTCAGCGTGCACCTGGATCTGGGCTGGATCCACCCTTTCAGCGTGCACCTGGATCTGGGCGGAATCCCGGATCCGGTTGGATCCGCGCCTGGATTTCACCCGGATCTAGCGCCAATGACCCAGGTTCAATTGGGTCAGTATAGTTCGGGCCCTTGAAAGCTCGTGCTCGAGATCAAGCAGGACCCCTCACACGTAAAACGTCACTCTTATGCATAAACATTCACTTCTTCCTCGCAATCCACTCCTTTCCTGTTGATTCGTCTTCTCTTTCTTTCCGATGTGACCAACTCACATCAGCGATCCTCCTCCTCCTGGCCCACACCCTTCCTGTGGGCCCTTCTTCATCCTCCCATCGATATGACCAACTCACATCAATGGATCCCCTTCCTACTCTTCTTCATGAGACTGCATCACGCCGAATCTGTTACGATTCGTACGATCCCGCAAGAAATCATAGAGTAATGCTCCACAGTTCAGATCTGCCTCGTCTACCCAACTGGGTTCGTCATATCCACGCCAATACACCATAAAAAAATTCACGGTAAATTCGTCCGTATCTAGTTCGCTTCCCCGACCTCATACCGGTGATCTTCTCGACTTCGAACTCGTCAGCTTCGAGATCCACATTCCAACTATCTTCCGGTAAGAGGATTTCGTCGAAGTCGACGCGGTCGGATCCACCCACCGAAAGACGGATCTGCGGCCGATCCGGATATTCTTTGACCAACTTCAGCTTGGATACGTGTACTACAGGGAACAGGCGATATTCGGTACCAGCTTTACCGCATGTTCTCCAATCTTCTCGCTCACCCGGAACGGTCCGTGCCATAGATGGGCCAATTTGCGGGTGTACCCTTTTTCTCACTCGATCCAAATAAAGCCACACCTGCGATCCCACTTGGTTTTGATGTGATCGGGCGTCTTCGTTGTGTCGATCCGCTCGATCCTGTATCGCACTCCGCAGTCGTTCGTTCACCTGGGATGTAGCTTGCTGGTAGTATTTCTGGACTTGGTATCGCCATCCCCTTGGATCTCGGTTCTCTTCTTGGTGCTACATACCGGAATGACCGCTTCTAGCGTGGATTTGGGATCCCACCCATGTACCAAGTAAAATGGGGTACCACACCGGATCCTGTCTTGGGCGGTGTTCATCGCGAAGGGGAGTCGTTCTGCGTACGCATCCTAAACCCTCTGATCCAAATCCTGGACATACAGCTTGAGTGCTCTCGTGATCGTCTGCACCATGCGCTCGGCTGACCCGTTAGCTTGGGGACGATATGACATGGTTGCTCGCTGTCGCTTCCCCAGGATCCGGCTGAATGCTCGAAAGAAATCAGACATAAAGCCTGGCTCCCGATCATGTCTAATCATCTCGCTAGCTCCAAATCTTCGGAAAACGCACTCCTCGTACGATTCAGCAATGGTTTGCGCAGTTCTAGACGCACTAGCTTTGGCTATCACGTATCCGGTAAACAGGTCCACCCAAATCAACAATTCTGTGTTTCCTTTGAACGACTTGGGCAACGAGGGGATATGATCCATGGCTATGATTTCGAAAAGGTAAGTCGCTTGGACATTCCCGGGTGACTCCCCTTCGACTGTGGGCCTGCCCTTGCCTGTCTCACAATCCACGCATTCACCGACATATCGTTGTGTGGTGTAGCGGGATCAGCAAAATCTGCGAGATTGCCGGATCCAGCTTACCAACTACACCCAGACACCGACTAACGGAGGGGGTCCCCCGATGATCCGTGTTCTGTTGAACTTTCCTCACCTTGTGTACCCGTCGGTAGGGCGGGATCTTGCTCTCTCGGTAAATTCCGAAGAGTTCAAGTGGTGAAGCTTGAGCGTCTTGGCGAGACGTGGGGGTGGGGTGGAGCAGCAGTGGAAAATCTTCGCTCTGCGTCCGTGGATGGTTCCGTATCCTAAGCGAA
>NW_003306424.1:0-3131 GCF_000142945.1 Phytophthora infestans T30-4
CGGGTGTCTTCACTGGAGGGGTGTCTGTGCGTACTCGCTTGGGACAGTCATTGTCTTGCGTCTTCTCCTCAAGAAAGTTGCCCGAAGTGCGCTTCTTGTCGGCCATCGATTTGTGATTGGTTAAAAAGATCATTTACTGTAATGCTTCCAAACAGGAATATACCATTTGTGATTGGTTAAAAAGATCATTTACTGTAATGCTTCCAAACAGGA
Organism: Phytophthora infestans T30-4; assembly: GCF_000142945.1. Taxonomy (NCBI): domain Eukaryota; phylum Oomycota; class Peronosporomycetes; order Peronosporales; family Peronosporaceae; genus Phytophthora; species Phytophthora infestans. Next base: position 214 of record NW_003306424.1, read on the forward strand.
ATATACCATCCTTACAGTATACCCCACATATGAATATCAAAAAAACAAATGTTTGAATGGCAGTTCGCTAAGGCGAAACTCAGCTGTGACGCAGTCAAACCAGCTACATGTAGTTACTCTACTTGGTCACGTACTTTTCGAACAGCGACGTGAAGTAGTTCGGGTCCGTGATGGCTGCGAAGGGCTCCACTCGCTGAAGGTACTTGCCACGGCTCTTTTCGAAGTCCACCGGAGCACCCGAACGAACGTCGCGAACATCCACAATGTGAGAGTGATGCGCCTCAATGTGGTCGTCAAAAAACACAGTAACGTCGTCATCCTTTTGCAATTTCTCTTCGTCAATCAACAGCAACTTCCCGAACTGACCGTCCTCGGCATGAGCGCTCCACCACTCCCAGTAGTCACGAAGTGCAAGCGTACTAGCGCCCTGCAACATGTCATCCAGAGTCTCCTGAATCGACTGGAAGCCTCGAATCACCTTCACTTCTGCATCTGACGTAGCGTAAAAGCTGTTGGGAGCACTGGCCCCTTCCTCCACGAGCTTGGACGAAAACGGAACCTTGGTGAGCGTTCCCACAGCCAACGCCGTGCCGTCAGCCTCAAAGCCATCGCGATAGAAAGTGCCGATACGACGTGCACTGGGCTCCAGCTTAAGTCGGAAACGCTCTGGCAACGCGAGTAGACCGACGGGATGTTGTCCGTCCACCAGGAGATCCAGCTCCTTCGCGACCTCCACGATGTCATCGCCAAAGGTGCGGAAAACGAGCTTCACATCCATCTCCTTGTCCGTCACTTTAGGAGACGCTAAATATGACAAGAACTGTAGGAAGGACGGCAACAAGTAGTAGCGTCCTTCACTCCAAGCCTCTTGGAGTCGAGACTTGGGCATCGTCATAGCCAATTGCTTAACTGCTTCACGCTGCTCTCCCATAGGGAAATGCAATTTCTCCATTACCTCTTTAAAGGAATCGCGAACACGCTCACCGGGGGCGCTGTCTCCACCTGTAAAGGCTGATTGTCCCGCCGTACGCTTCTTCTTCGCAGCTTTGTTCACTGCCTTAATCTGGTCGATGTCACTGCCCTGAGCTGTTGCCAAGCTCTGGTAAGGGTGAGAATCGTCCACGAACTTCTTGTACGTCATGAGTTTGTGTCCACTAGATTCAGCCGCTGGGGGCTCAATAGACGACGCGTCCGAGACACAGATCCACTCGGATGGACTGCTGGGGTTCACATACCCCCACGTGCACTCGGACAAGAGATAATCCACCGTGTTCTCCATGGTGCGACCACCCGCAGCGTCCGACATGAGGACCGTACGGTTCAGATCGAAGTGTAGCACTACGCTGCGTCGCTTGTTAGCAGCCATGAGGATCGAGGAGAGCGTGGTAGTCGACGAGTGGGATGCGGATACAGTAGTGGTCGACCAGCGAAACTAAACAAGTTTTAGCCAATAAGAAGCAGCTATATTTGATTTGTAGCCATGTTGCCTTATCTTTTGCGGCTACCTTTCTTCCTTGACCTCGACTTCGAAGCAGCTTTCTTCTTCTTGGGAGTATTCTCTTCTCCATGCTCTTCTTCTCCTGTTTCTTCAGCTTCATCGTTCTCTTTTTCATGCTCATCATCAACTGCCAGCAAGGCCTCGCCTCCACTATGATCTTCCTCATCCCCAGTGTCCACAACAGCAGCAGCAGCGGCTGCAGCTCGTCGCTTCTGTTGACGTGAGCTCGTTCTCGTGGCGGGCAGCACAGGACGCCGTCGACGCGCCGGTGTTCGCTTTGTTGGCGTCTTCGCCGACTTTGAACGCCCACGAGACTTGGAGTCCGCTTCAGACGCAGAAGCGTCGTGACTCTCTGAGCCACTCACGTCTTCGCTCGCAGACACGGAAGCTCCACGTGTGCGTTTACGCGGGTTGTGAGACGGCGGCGATGGGGCGGCAGAGCCAGGACCGTCACTGCTAATACTCGTTCGCGTTCGGATCCTTGTTGACGCCCGAGCTGGCGTAAGCGGTGGAGGACCCGAAGCCTCTTCATAAAGGGCCTTGCTACTCGAGTCCAGACTGTCAGCAGTCTCTGCTTGACACGGTTCGCCGAGGACGGCAAACTGCAAGTGGAGGAGAATGTCCCGTACCGGGGAATGCAGGGGTCGTTCCTGCCGCGTGCACCAGATGCGAAGAAAGTGAAGTCCGTATAAAGCGCCCAGAGTCCTACTGTAGCAAGTGGGATCTGTTCAAGCGCCGACTGCCAGGTGTTCTTGGTGCAGAGGGGGTCGTGAAGACCTTGAGGAGGGAACTTGCACTTGCGACGCCAGCTTCAAGGACGGATGGCACGATCTATATACTGGCTTGAGTATCGAGTCAACCGGTTGTCACGTTGAGTTGGAAGTCATGTCCAGGAGTACAGGTGAGCGTAGGAGAAGGGGTGTCATCCTCATGAGCGCGATTTCCCCGTTTTAGCCCGGCGCATTAGTTTCTCAGTCGTATATTTCCCAACCTACTACAAAGAACAAGGAACCAAGTTTACTTTTCACTGTTTACTGCTCGTTACCGTTCTACAACTACATCCCGCTCTTCGCTCGCCCCACGCAAGGCCCCGCTCTACAAACAGCCGCGGACTGTCCGACCCTGGTTAGTAGCGCAGCCGGAGGAGCCGCGCGAAGGGGAGGTGTGCGACACAACACAAAATGCAGGATCCGGTAGCCTAGCGCCAGAGCTGTGCGTTGTCCCGGACTCGGCTGTGACTCCCTGGAGACAATCCCTACAAGCGTTGCCGTAAATCACGCCACGGGATCGATAACGGGATCTGCGCTGTGAAGGCAGTAATTTATTCGATCACAAGTAGCTCTAATCAGTGCAACGTTTGCTTCTAGCCCGTGGAAGGGCTCTTAAGTGCCATGGCTTAGCCTATCAACATCGACGGATT
>NW_003306425.1:0-3132 GCF_000142945.1 Phytophthora infestans T30-4
AAGTTGGCCCCCCCGGCGGCAATATGTTACACGACATGGGGGGATAGCCACCGCTAGAGAACCCAACTAAAGAATCCCGTGCACCGCCCACGAGGAGAATTCGTTCAACAAGATAATGAGCTTAAAGAAGGTAGGGACATTTGACGTTCTCGACGTAATCGGAGGAACAGACCTTGGAGGACCAAGCCACTTCCAGCACAAAATCTTCCGTTGAAGAGCTCCCGGAATCAAAGCCGACACCCCCACAGCCACAGACGAAGGTTCTGTTTCTCGATGGCCTCCGTGGACTCGCAGCCATGCTGGTGGTTGTACAACACTCGCATGAGTTCGTCCCGTCGCTTCATCTCGGATCTGTCGCTGTCGACGTGTTCTTCATTCTGTCGTCGTTCCTATTAACTTGGTTGTTTATGAAGAAAAGTATGACGCTACTCGCGCAAGGTGCTAGTGTTCGTACGTGGGTATTCGCATTGCTTGACTACTTCCAGAAGCGGTTCTTCCGAGTCTACCCACTGTTCGCAGTGACTGCGGTCGTGCTTCATTTTCTATCATTTGAGAACCAGCATCGCTACTTTATTGTGAGGAAACCCAACCAGGTCCCACTGTACGAGACGCTGACGTTCGAATACGAACATCGTTATCACGTGTTCTGGACGTTACCGCTGGAGATTGAGTACTACTTTATTATCCCCGTATTCGTACTGGTAGTACTACGTCTGCGTCGTTACTGGTGGGTTGGAGCAGTTCCCCTATTCGTATGGATTGTACACGAAGGTTGGACGCTGGTTCGCAACAGCCACACGCCACTTAGCCTCCATCTCCACACGTTCATGCTTGGGTCACTGGCAGCCGTGGTATTTGTGAAGATCGATTTGTGGATTAGGAAGACGGAGTTCAAGTTCCGCTTGTGGCACACGGTGCTACTTCGAGCAGTAGAGTTTCTCCTCATTGCTCTGATGTTGAGTGTGCTCTTCCGTGGCCTTCTGTTCGACTGGGTCATGGCAAACCCGGCGCCTCCACCTGAAGGATTCCCGTTTATCAGTGTCTATGTGGCGTCGATTATTGTGATCGAGATCCTTCAACCGTCGTTTGTGTCTGCAATGTTGGAGTGGAGTGTGTTACGGTTCTGGGGCAAGATCAGCTTTTCTATCTATCTGCTGCATACTTTTGTGATAAAATACCCTGCGATCAGCCACCAGCCCAACTATTTCAACCGCTTCTTCGCTCGGTTGTTCTTGGTGATTGCATTGGCAACCGCGTCATATTATGCTATCGAGTATCCGTCCCAGTTAATGGCGCAGAGAATCTCTCGCTTTCTTGCAGCTCAAGAGAAGAAAGGTTCGGGTAGCTTGGGGAAGTTCGCATGTATGGAGAAAATCAACAGGAGAATGCAAAGTACTACCGTAGAGGCGAAGTAGGTCTGCTCGGAAATATTACAGTAATGTGCTACGAGTAATATAATATCGGTATGTGTGAGAAGAAGTCCTCTTTTTGATGTCACAAATTCGAGAGAAAAAAAAATACACCAATCTTAAATATTTTGCGACGCAAAAACTGAGTCACTCGATTTCAAGATTAGGACTCGTGTGATATGAAAAGTAATGAATCTATCCATAGCAGGTAGAGAAGGGTATTGAATTTGACTGAGTTTGGCCCCCTGTTACTTGAATTATTCTCCATGATGATCTTTAATTACGATTTGATATCATACATGAGAGGTTTTGACAAATCTCATGGGTCACCAAAGAAGGGTCCTGATAAAAGTAATTAAGGAACGCCTGATATAAATTAAGAAAGAGATTGCAAAAGCTGACAATGCCTCGCTAAAAAAAGACTATGATATCGGATCATGCGCATGTATTGAATTAAGTTAGAATATATTAAAGATTCAACTTTTGAATGAGACCAGAGTGATTCCAGCAGTGCTGAATCCTGGCAGCGCTAACTTTAGACCATGCAGCCTCGCACCAGAGCAGTGCAGTTAGTTGTCGAGGCCTTCGCCTAGGCGATCCGATGCGAGCATTATTTTTTGCGATAAGATGTAGCGTTAAATGCTATTGATGATTTCCTCAACACGGACGTTGCTTAGAGAGAGACCAACCTCTGCTCCTTCTTCCGTACAACCTTCTCCACAGGCCGTCCGCGCAGCACAGCACTTGATTTGAGTATAAGGCACATTGTCGTTTTGCCAGGGGCCGTTGGAGGCCCAAACTCTTCAACCGTCCACTAGCTAGCTCATTATACGACAGACTAGGTGAGCGAGCAGTCTTCTCGAGGATGGCTACCTTCTCGGACCAGGTGAGGCGGAGACGATTGGAGGACATGGGGGTGCTGAGGACGCAGTCGGCTAGTGAGCTTGAATGTAAATGTAGGAATGAAGTTCGGCTCGTAGGGCTTGAAGCGAAGGAGGATCACCTACTGTGCGCCATTCTTTAAATTGAAATCGAAGTCAGTCCCTAGATTGTTTTGTCAGTCCTTGCCACTCACTATCCCATATCCCTAAATCTTTCACGACTATAAATATTACGAGGTTATTAGTTGAAACCCCGCTCCTTATTCAGGCAGATTTCTGTTTTAACCAGGATTCTCTTATTCAAAACAAAAAAATATGAAGAAGCAGCACAAACACAGTATGATGCGCACAAAAACCGGCGTCATCAGTCATTTAGTCCTCCTCAGCATCAGAGCTACAATTTAACTACTATCTATGTCGGACTCGGCACTTCCATCACTATCTTCGTCGTTATCCTCCGCTTGAAATACAACCTTGTAAATGTCTTCTAGCGTATGGTCAGCCTTACGAATGCACCCTTGCACGGTGGACGGCTTAAGATTGTCAAATGCCGCTGCTAACCGAGCGTTAACCTCAGCGAATGATGTTTCCGAGGAATACAGACGATGGAGCAGCTGACAAATGCGTTCTACACCACGAGAAGCGGGTGGTCGGCGACCGGAATGGGTACACGAGATCTGGCGGTGATGTTCATACCTCATTTCCGCGTGGAGTAGCAGTATATCGAGCTTCTCGCTCTCGATGACGACGGCAGAGCGGTGTTTTATAGCGTAGGTGATGATATCCTCCAGCTGTGCCGGTCAATTGTCGACGGTGCACTCTTCTTTGAGGTGATCATGCTG
>NW_003306426.1:0-3134 GCF_000142945.1 Phytophthora infestans T30-4
CCAAGGACTCGCCGGCTTGTATGGTCAGGGTCGGTTCAATCCACATTCCCCCTACCAGCTCCCATCGTACATTAGCTACCTGCTTCTTAACTCGGCTGTAAAGCTCGGGATCGTGCTCTTTGACATAGGCATACAATTGCGGTTGACTTTGGGCATAATGAAAGTCCGGGAACTCTTCAATTAAACGAAGAGCCGTGGAGAACGTGCGGCTGCCTTTCCGCACGGTTTCCCTTACCGGCCACAGCCAAGCAAGATCAATATGGGACTGGCCCACCATATGCATCACGCCCTCTTTGTTACCTGCCGAATCCTCGCGGAGTGCCCGAAGCAGCATTTCCTCAAGCTGCGCGACCTCTTCCGAACCCGGGATCACCGCCAGGTCCTCCTCCACATTTCCGGACAAAGAGGCAAAGACATCATGAATCTCGTAAAGCACCTTCAACAAACGGTTCTTCTCAAGACTCCGTTCCGGCAGCAGGACTGCGGAGCCAGCCGCAACAGTAAGGGTATACAATAGGCTCCGGATGGATCGGTTTACTTGTACAAGCCTGATCTTTAGTGCCGTTATCGGTTGTCTTCGCGGACTGAATTGTTGATTGAGGGGATCTTCCGGGTTTGGTTCTGGGTCCATCAATTCAATTTCCAATTCCGGCGTGTATCCGATTTCGCGCGGATCCATAGAAACAAAGCAATGATTGCTGTCCAGGCCATGATAGGAATGGCCATTGATACGCAGCAAACCTTCACCGCCGGATTCGATCAGAAGCCCTACATCCTCCGCAGGCCATTCTTTAGGAATAGCCGCTTTATTTTGCAGCAAATACGTTGTTCCGGAAGTTCCATCCAGTGCATCTTCGGCATGTTCAACCGTGCCTTCCTCTTCCCAATGATATTCACCGGGCAGCAAATAGCGCCCCCGCTTCATTTCCCATTCCGTTAACGTTAATGATTCCTTCCATTGCAGTTCATTTAAATGGCGGATTAATCGGTCCATCCTGTTCATATTTGCACTCCATTCCTGGTGTACAGCAAATGCTGCAGTTCTCTATTCTTTTAATGAACCAACGGTAAGCCCTTGAATGAAAAAACGCTGAAAAAAAGGATAGGCCAACACAATCGGCCCCGTGGCCAGGACAACCATAGCCATACGTGAGGTTTCCTGAGGCAGGCTCGCAGCTACACTCCCCAATCCGCTGGTATTCGAATTTTGCAGGATAAAGGCCATACTGCTTTCTATCCGCATCAGCATGGATTGCAAGGGAACCAGGTCCGGGTTGTCTATATACAGTAAAGCATTAAACCAGTCGTTCCAGTAACCGAGGGTGCAGAATAACCCAATAGTAGCCAGGCCAGGCAAAGAAAGCGGCAGCACAATTCTGCTGAAAATTTGAAACTCGCTGGCGCCATCTATTTTTCCCGATTCGATGATTCCATCCGGAAGGCCTTTGAAGAACGTACGCATGATCATAATATAAAAGGCATTCATCGCCATTGGTAAGATCAATGCCCATATCGTATCCTTCAAATGAAGCACCTGGGTAACCACGATAAAGGTAGGAACAAGACCGCCGTTGAACAGCATCGTGAATAACGCCAAAAATGAAAAAAAGCCGCGATATTTGAAGCTCGACCGGGAGATTCCATAAGCATACAAGGCAATGACCAAAAGACTGATCAATGTCCCCACCACGGTTACGGTAATGGTAACTCCGTAGGATCGTAATAGCTGGGAGCCGTTCTGAAACAGATACTCATAAGCATAAGTGCTCCATTTCTCAGGAATTAGACGATACCCATGGTAGGCAAGGCTTTTCTCATCCGTGAAAGAGAGAATCACAACAAACGCAAATGGAAAAATACAAATCAAAGCTAATATTGCAACGATAATGTTAAGTACAATATTCATAAACGGCGAGGGACTATGAATGTCCCAGCTCTTTTTGCTTTTCCTAGACACCAAGCTTCCTCCTTTCCGAAACCCTCTTAGAACAGTGCATTATCCTTATCCATTTTGCGGACGGTGTAATTTGAAGTCAGGACCAGAATAAAACCAACGATAGACTGAAAAAATCCCGCCGCCGTAGCCATTCCCATTTCACCCGTAGAGTTCAGACCACGATACACATAAGTATCAATAACATTAGTCACCGGGTATAAGGCACCGGAGTTGCGTGGAACGTTGTAAAACAGTCCAAAATCCGCATAAAAGATTCTTCCTATAGCCAGTAATGTCATAATGATGATCAACGGCTTTAAGAGGGGTAAAGTAATATTCCAAATCCGCTTCCATTTGCCGGCCCGTCAATCATGGCAGCTTCATACAAGGAACGGTCAAAACCAGTAACAGCAGCCAAATAAACAACGCTGTTATAGCCAATGCTTTTCCAAAGACTCGTTATAATAAGAATGTATGGCCAATATTCGGGAGTAGTGTACCAGGATATCTCTTGCAGGCCGAAACTGCTCAGCACACGGTTAAGCAGCCCTTTATCCATATTCAAGAAGCTATAAACAAAAAAACCGACGATGACAAAAGACATGAAATGAGGCATAAACATTCCCGTCTGATACAGCTTGGACAAACGTTTGTTCACAATCTCCGACAACAGGATGGCCATAGTAACTGCAGCCAAAGTGCCCAATATAATAAAAGCAGCATTGTAAAGCAGTGTATTGCGGGTAATGACATAGGCATCATGGGTGCCGAAAAGAAAAGAAAAATTTTTGAGGCCCACCCATTCACTGCTGAAAAAGCTGGACACAAACCCCTCACCGTTATAGCGGTACTGCTTGAAGGCCAGCAGCGTCCCTCCCATCGGCAAATAACAAAACAGGATAAAGCCTATGGCCCCCGGCAGAACCATAAGCAGAATAGGCAGATTTTTGTGAAAGTCTTTGAAAAAATGGCGAATCGCGTACATTTTGTCCCTCCCACCCAGGTTTTGTTCCATGTTTAGGAGCAAATCAGACTGAGAAGGATCCAGTCTGATTTGCTTGCTGTAACCCGGTTATTTATTTTGCGCCGCGCGCCATTCATCAAGCTGTTTCTGAGCTTCCTCAATAACCTTATCCAATCCGGCGGCCTTTAGCTGATGGATCGCCATAGGCAGATATTTGTCCGGATCGACAGAGCG
>NW_003306427.1:0-3135 GCF_000142945.1 Phytophthora infestans T30-4
CTTTGGGCGGCAATTAAGGCCGTCCACGTTAGACCCTCCCCGCATAAGTAACTCCGGGCTATTATCACCAAAATCTTCTTTGATCTTTTTCGTGTGGACGGCGCGGCTAACACCACCTTTCTAGTTGTTTCGACAGGCCATAACACAATCAAAACAAGCTTTGAACTGACGCGTACCTTGAAAGCCGGACGTAGGCTCCTGTGTGCTTTGAGCGGGAAAAATAAGAATATATTATTTATGCTTATTCTGTCGGCGTCTCTTTGCTGATAAGAAGTACTAAGCACGTATACAAAAGTCAAGTGAACAATGATGCCCTATGGCTCTTTGTGTTTTTCTTAGCGTAGTCGGCGCTGTCGCATGAGCATCATAGACTATTAAAGCGCTGTCCCAGACTGCGCAGGGGTCTACCATATTTTGCAAGGTTTTGCTGGGATCTCATGCCAACTGCCCCACAGCGCTCGTGGGGTAGATGGTCCACTGATTTTTTTTTCTGGCCAGTCCACCATTAATAATAAGAACAGCCTGGATTCAGTGACATAGGGCCGTATCCGATATTTGTTGAAAACTCGGAGGTGACGCCGTCGAGTCCCTTGCACCTTGGCGTCTCCGTACATCACCCGACCGAGGGTTCGTCGCTTGAACAACTTGGGCGGTGTCACGTCTTTGTCGACGGGTGATAATCCGCAACCACGGAGAAATCACTACACCACACATAACCATTCACTCCTTCCTCCTAATCCACCCTTCCCCTGTGGATTCGTCTTCTCTTTCTTTCCGATGTGACCAACTCACATCAGCGATCCTCCTCCTCCTGGCCCACACCCTTCCTGTGGGCCCTTCTTCATCCTCCCATCGACATGACCAACTCACATCCATGGGTCCCCTCCCTCCTCTTCTACATGAGACTGCATCACGCCGAATCTGTTACGATTCGTACGATCCCTCAAGAAATCATAGAGTAATGCTCCACAGTTCAGATCTGCCTCGTCTACCCAACTAGGTTCGTCATATCCACGCCAATACACTAGAAATCCACGGTAAATCCGTCCGTATCTAGTTCGCTTCCCCGACCTCATATCGGTGATCCTCTCGACTTCGAACTCGTCGTCTTCGAGATCCACATTCCAACTATCTTCCGGTAGGAGGACTTCGTCGAAATCCACGCGGTCGGATACATCCACTGAAAGACGGATCTGCGGCCGATCCGGATATTCTTTGACCAACTTCAGCTTGGATACGTGTACCACAGGGAACAGGCGGTATTCGGTACCTACCGTTTCCAGCTTTACCGCATGTTCTCCAATCTTCTCGCTCACCCGGAACGGTCCATGCCATAGGTGGGCTAATTTGCGGGCATACCCCTCTTTCACTCGATCCAAATAAAGCCACACCTGCGATCCCACTTGGATTTGATGTGGACGGACATCTTCGTTGTGTCGATCCGCTCGACCCTGTATCGCACTCCGCAGTCGTTCGTTCACCTGGGATCTAGCTTGCCGGTAGTACTTCTGGACTTGGTATCGCCATCGCCTTGGATCTCGGTTCCTCTTCTTGGTGCTGCAAACTGGGATGGCCGCTTCCAGGGTGGATTTGGGATCCCACCCATGTACCAAGTAAAATGGTGTATCACTCCGGATCCTGTCTTGGGCGGTGTTCATCGCGAAGAAAAGCCGCTCTGCGTACTCATCCCAATCCTTCTGATCCAAATCCTGGACATACATCTTGAGTGCTCTCGTGATTGTCTGCACCATGCGCTCGGCCGATCCGTTAGCTTGGGGACGATATGCGATGGTTGCTCGCTGTCGCTGCCCCAGGATCCGGTTGAATGCTCGAAAGAAATCGGACATAAAGCCTGGCTCCCGATCATGTCTAATCATCTCGCTAGCTCCAAATCTTCGGAAAACGCACTCCTCGTACGATTCAGCAATGGTCTGCGCAGTTCTAGACGCACTAGCTTTGGCTACCACGTATCCAATAAATAGGTCCACCCAAATCAACAATTATGTGTTTCCTTTGAACGACTTGGGCAACGAGGGGATGTGATCCATGGCTATGATTTGGAAAGGGTAAGTCGCTTGGATATTCCCAGGTGAATCCCCTTTGATGTGGGCCTGCCCTTGCCTGTCTCACAATCCACACCCCGACATACCGTTGTACGCTCTTGAATAGTCCTCTCCAGTGGAAACATTCCCGGATCCGTTGGTAGGTCCGACCAATACCCTGATGTCCGCCTTCCAGGCTAGCATGGTAGTGGTGTAGGACATCCTGTTGCAAGGTTTCTGGCATCACCAGTCTCATCAATCCATCCCGATCCTCGTTAACTCTCTTCGTAGGGGGGCAATAGAAGAGCAAGTCATTCAGATCCACTGCGTAATCCGTAGCGATAATACTGTAGGATTTAGTATCCTCCCGACTCAGGTCTCGTACATCCCCCATCAGATACTTCTTTAGTCCCACGATCCACGCTTCCTCGTTTTGTGCTTTGAGGATCCGCTCAATACGGACTCCCTTCACAAATGTTTCCTCGAGGATCTGGGGGCTGGATCCAATCCTTCCTCTGGACCTAGTGACGGCCATCACCTGGACTGTTCTTTTCCTGGATCCAACTACCACCACTTCGTCTAGTCGGTTCAATGTAACGAGATCCTGATGCCCGGCTTTTCTCTCCACTTCGACACCACATTGATTTCGTAAAGCGGCACTGGCCAAGCTGTCTGCACTGGCATTCCAATCTCGCTTGACATGCACCAACTCGTGATTCAACCATCCACGCAGGTGGATCATCACTTTCTGCCGTAACAGTGTTAGGGCCGGGGCCTTGCAGTCAATCTCGCCTCGCACCTGTCTGATTACCAAATTTGAATCCTTACAAATCACCAGCCTTTTTGGATCTTGTCCCTTTAGTAAATCCAAACCCAGAAGGAGTCCGTTATACTCCGCCTCATTGACGGTGAGGCCTTCTGCGTAAGTGGATCTGGCTCGTACAACTTCCCATCCGGGCAGTCTCCACAGTATTGCACTGTATGCTCCTCCTCCGCGTCGTACACGAGCGGATCAAATCGAAACTCAGGGCGTATAGATCCTCATCCACCTGTTCAGTGGGGATCGGGATCTGGATCCGGCGTTTGGGCTCTT
>NW_003306428.1:0-3136 GCF_000142945.1 Phytophthora infestans T30-4
TTTTGCGCTTGGTCTGACGTCGTTTTCGCGCATCCTTTTCCTCTTGAATGGGTGTCGCGTTAATGCGTTCGTTCTCGCGCTGGGCCTCCTCGAGTTCCTCGCGCGTCCTCTTTCGCTTACTCCGAGCCATAGTTCTGCGAACACGAAAACGTGACGCACTGGGCTGTGCCAACCCACGGAGCCCACAGGAGCATCGCGAGTGCTCCCAGACTCGGCCTTGCTCCCGGAATGGCGCAAGCCAAGAGCGCAAAGCCTAAGTCTCTGCACTCCAGGAGGCTACTAAGGGATGAGGAGACCGGTTTAACCGCTGCTCGAGGTTCTAACTGTAAGCGAGGCTCCGCCGCGCTCGCGCCGCGGAGTTGATGTATTTCGACTATGAAAATGATAGTTTGTGACGTACACTTCTTCATTCTGATTGGGCGGTAAGCCGAACCTAAGTGGGGGAGGATGTAATGGCGTACGTAGCCCTAAGTGTACCCCTAGTTACATGAAGTGTGACACATCATACTTCGGGATATCTGGTACATGGTACCAGGACATCAGAGGCTAGCCGTTGTATGATGAAATAGCTTTACCAAAGGCGGCTTAGAGGTTTTATATTTAACTCAAGCTTAGCATACCTATACATATATTCAGCTTACAACTTACTTAAAATAGGTCACTTCGTTCCCCTTTAGGCGATGGGACCTGTGAACTGCCGTTCACGGCGAGTTTGTAAACTTTCGGAAGCCAACTTCATCTAGCGCAAGGTGCTGTGTGACCCCGTCACACAGGGTGGTTTGAAACTTACGACATATTTTATAGACTATGTCGCAAGTTACGACGCTCGGAACCAAGGTGGCTAAAAATAGCGTATTATTGAATATGTGCGTTCGCGCTTTATGAATCGCTGCGTCAAACCTCAAGCAGCTACAGTAGCTACGGTATTTAGTCTCACTCATACTAATTTATGTGAGGTGCTGCAGACTCTGCTCACCTAAATTAGTATGAGTGTGGTTAATTATGCACTCTGACTATTTAAGGTGTGGTAGAATTAGTCACACTTAGACTAATTAATGTCTCACCCTAATTAGTCACACTAGTTTACGATTGTTGAGAACCTGGTCTGGATATTCTTTTGTTTTTTTGTGTGTTTGTTTGCCATATCCAATGGAACCGCTTGTCCAGCAAATTGATCTGGGAACTTCTTGATGATTACTTGAAGGTGGCTGAATAGCTGTTCAGTCTCCATACACCATCAACATCCAGCGAGAGTCCGCATCGAATCATGGCTTTCCGAACGTAGTTCACATTATTCTTGTCCCTTTGAGAGTTGACTTGGCGTACTGCTTTAGCAGCCAGGGACAGAAAAAATGCTTTCCTGGATTCTTAAGTTTTCCTGACCAGGTTCCATCGGACCTCTTTTTGTTTTGCCATGCCTCCTCCTCAATCAACTCGATCTTTTTCTCATTCCACATTCGACGCCACTCGTCCTTTATCTTTGCGATAACGAATGAGTCCGCCGGCTGACAGAGATCCGTTGCGTTTGCTGGAAAGAAGGCTAAAGTAGCGTTTAACCTCTGAAGCTCTTCAGTACACTCGTCTTCCTTGAGGTGACTTGAGCAGTTATCTAGGAATATAGTCTTCTTGCGACCTAAACGATCCGGCTTTTGAGCTCGAGGCTCTTTCAGATACTCGCGAAAGAGACGTTTGTCCATCCAGCCCTTCGGCCCCGTACGATAACACACTCCTTCCACGTCATCCTTAACTCCACGAATTGGATAACTACGGTCTGCGTTCGTAAAAATCATCATCGGGGGCAAGATACGTGCACTTGGCCCACCGCTGATTCGCACGACCATTGTCATTCCATCCCCTCCGGATACAACATCCGCGTATTTGACCTGGTTTTCGCCTCCAAAACCGAGAGTCTTGCCGTTGTCAAAATCTACAACGAAATGAGTTTCATCGATGTTTTCAATCGCATTCTCGTCATACATCAAACCCACGCTTCAACTTGCCAAGGTGATAGGCCACTTGCTTCTCAATATCTTCAACCTTCTGAGGGCTCACCAGTCGTTTACCTGTTGCCGCACGAAGTACTATGTTGTTGTTCTCCATAAAGGTTTGCACCCAGTGTGAAGTGATCTTTGTCAACAGCTCAGCCCCGTTCTCATCAGCCTTTGGAGCTTGAGAATCCTGGAGGATACGCTTATCTACTTGACGTAGCAAGGATGCGTCGAACTTCAACCCCAATTAACGTAATCGATCAAACTCGCTTAGCAACAAAGGATATATCCAGAGCACCCACTTGCTCCGAGGACGACCTCGGCCGGACAAAGCCTTAGAGTTCACTCGCTTTCTTCTATCTGATCTATACTCGACAGTGACACAGAACCCCGGAGTGGCGCTTGAAGTTGCTCTCGATTCTTCCACCAGGCCATCGCTTTGCTAAGGTTAGCATTGCGAGTAGACGAGTTAAAAATATCAGGAAATTGATCTACAGTTCTCGCGAACATGTTCTTCGCTCCCTTTGCTTTTTCATATTCTTCCTTCCAGGAGATGACACGACGGCGATGCTGGATGGTGGTAACCTGTTGTTGTAACGGGGTTACATGGTGTGGAACACACAGGGGTACGAAGTACCCGGAGAGTTAACAAACTCTCAGTACATAAGTTGGAGAGTAAACAGGTCTCTCAGTACGTTGGCCGAAAAGCCACACGTTATGCATTTGATTAGGTTTAACTATGCTAGATAGTTAAACAGATACATTTACCCCTAGGCGGCTTGGCCGCAATAATAGTAAATAAAAGACTTCTGGTTTTGAAGCATAAAAGTTAAGGTGTTAACTTTGAGCCCTGGTCTTGGGCTGTAAGTTCCTTTGGACAAGGAACTTAGTATTAGTGACTCTTTGAGTCGAACGTCTTCCTCTGACGCTAAAGCTACGGCAGCCCCGCTGCACTTGGTAGCACTTGTAGTCAATCCCGCTCCTGAGTCGGCTGACTATATCCTCTGCGAGGATGGAACACCCCGTGTTCGCGAATTTGCCCCCGACGCAGCAGGACGCGCTAAGCTAAGCTTATGTCCTTGCTTGGCCCGGAGGGCGTGGCTCTATCCTGCATCGCAAGGTCCAGAGGCGGTCACTGCCAGGCTGGA
>NW_003306429.1:0-3137 GCF_000142945.1 Phytophthora infestans T30-4
GCCCGATTTGCAGTACATACGACAGGTTTTGCGCTGCTGAATGCAATAATCAAGTATCTGCTGGCTGTTTGCAACCAATCGATGCGTTTCGTGCTCGGCAGAAATGTTTACCTTACGTCCAATCGCGAGGGCGAGAGGCGGTCTGATCGTGCGACAGATCCAGTCAGTGGCACAGGTCGGCAGGTATTGCCCAATCAGGGCGCGAGTTAATTGCGTCACGCTTTTGGATATATTTGTAATTTTGGCATAGTTAAGTCGAGTCAGAAAAGTAGGCGCGGTCGGTACGATGGGACGAAAATATATTAGACAGGCCGGGTGTAGCCATGCGAAAAGGCAGGAAAAAGCAGCAAGAAAGGAACCGGACGGACTTATTGACAGACGGACGGACAGGCTGCAAGTTTAGGTGGCGGGAAATTTAGCCTGATTACGCAATCTTAAAAAAAATAAAATATAGTATTATATAATATTAAGTTGATATTTAATAATATCAAATTGTCTCAGAAGAAAATATTTGGTGATATTTTTTATATTAGCTGATCTACAGGTACCGTTTTCCTTTTGTGATTGGCGACAGGCAAATTCTTGAGGTGGTCCACTTTCTGCCAGCATAAAAGATACCTGCTTAGAAAAACTATATTACATGTTCAAAATTATATTGGTCGCCAACGCGACGACACAAAATTTAAATCAATTTGATTGGCCGCTAGATTTTTCGCTAATGACCGAGCGTCGCCAATCACATAAGAAATACGAAAATATTTGTCACAATATTAACTTCACCGATTTTGGAGTTACTATTAACCCCTGTGAGTGATACGCGTCTGAATAAGTCTAATAATCAGGCATCAGCAAACTTGGACTTTCTGCCTAGTGCTTTGTCTAACTTAATTTGGGTAGTAAGAAAATCTTTAAAAAGGTACCATGAAGATGTTTACAAAAATGACGGTACTGACAAGCAGACCGTTGACGAGATTCCGCAAAAAGTTCTTCTAATGCCGACTTGGACTCTATGTGTTTAAATCTCTTGTGGATATGACGGCAGACTCTGCAAGCGAGACCAGGTGCAAGAAAAGTCACATGCATCTCGCCCTCCAGGAATCTCGTCTAGTCCGCCTGGGGGTCAGATAATGTACTTGGCCGAGGCGCGTCTCTATACAAAATGACACGTACTTGACAACCGGCGAGAACGTCTCAGTGTAGTCGATGCCGTACTTTTGCTTGAAGCCCTTGGCCACGAGGCGTGCCTTGTACTTCTCGATCGATCCGTCCGCTTTGCGCTTGATCTTGAACACCCACTTGGTACCAATAGCGCGTTGTCCGTTCGGCAACTTAGCAGCACGGAACACTCCTCGAAGTCGCATCGACTTGAGCTCAGCACGAATTGCTTTGCGCCAGTGCACTTGGTCGGGGCCGTTCACCGCCTCTTGAAAAGTCGCTGGCTCCGATAAGTCCACCGCAGCTTCGACTGCGTTGGCACTTGCACGCCAAAACACGGGGGGAGTCGATTCTTCATCTTGATCTCCAGCTTTTTCTTCTTCGTTTACGTCTGCTCGACGTGAAGACGAATTGGTCGGCGCACTTGCTTCTTCCAGTCCGGGTCGATGACGCGTAGCTCGCGGTCTTGTGGCAGATTCATCTTCACTCGGGCGGCTCTTGCGCTTTCCCGCCTGCCTGTGCTCCGTCTGACGCGAACCGTCATTGTCGATGTCGAGAGATTCGAAGTCCAGGTCGTCGACGTCTTCATCGTAAATTGGCTCTGAAAGTCCAAAGGTCGATTCATCGAAGTTGACATCGCGACTGATAACCACCTGCCCCGCCTCGATGTCATAAAGTCGATACGCCTTGGATACTTCTTCGTAGCCCAGGAACAATCCGGCGCGAGCCTTTGGATCCCACTTGAGCCGTTTCTCCTTTGGAGTTAAGATGAAAGCTCGACAGCCGAAGACGCGCATGTGTTTCACACTCGGCGCGGACTTGTACACAATTTCGAACGGAGTCTTGCACTCGATCTTTGGTGACGGCAGGCGGTTCTTCACGTAGATGGCCGTCATCGCCGCTTCACCCCAGAAACACTTGTCTAGCTTGGCATGATGCAGCATGCTGCGGCCGATCGTGACGATGGTGCGGATGGCCCGCTCTGCCGTGCCGTTAGTCTGGTGCGCGTACGGAACCGTGGTTTGTTGCTCGATGCCCTCGTCTTCGTAGAAATCTTTAAGCGAGTTAGTCGCAAACTCACGAGCTCCGTCGTGTCGCACGAACTTGACCTTCTTGCCAAACTGCTTCTGCACCTTCGTGATGTACGTCTTGATGCAGTCTTCGCTTTCTGATTTGGCACGCAGACAGAAGCCCTTCATGCATCCGCTGGCTTCGTCCACGATCAGTAGCAAATATTTGCTGCCACCAAGCGAGGACTTCTCCATGGGTCCGCAAATGTCGAAGTGAAGCAACTCGAAAGTGTCGTAGCGACGCTTGTCACGGTTGCTAGGGAATAGTTTTTGGACCATCTTGCCTTGCTGGCAGCCGCGACACAGACTTGGTCCGCTAGGCTTGGAAGGCGCTTTCGCGTCCTTGATCATCTTGTTGTCGACCATCTTGCGAAGCACCTCGACTGGTACGTGACCCATACGCGCATGAAGGTCGACCGTCCTTCCAGTTGTCGCCGCATTTGCTGATCGAAGAGGCGTGCGAAGCAGGAAGAGCCCATCTACGAGATCCGCCGATGCGATTACTTGATTCGAGCCCTTGCGTGAGATGTGCATCTCGGTGCCATCGAACACCACTTGGAACTTTCCGTTCTTGTTACTCTCGGACCTGAAAGCAGATCCTTGCTCATGTGAGGCACATAAAGCGCGTTCTTGATCTCGATCTCGCGCTCGCGCCGTTGGGGCAGGACCACTCTTTCCACGATGGTCCCCACACCCTTGATAGCCGCCTTGTTCTCGTCGGCCACCGAAAGTTCGCCTTCATCGCGCTCGATGAGATTGGCGAACTTGGACTTGTCGTTACAGATGTGGGGTGGGCACCACTGTCGACGGCCACATTCCAGGATAAATCTTTGTTCGTTGAACTCACATTCCAGGGAAACAGCGAACGCTACTCGATCGAGTCGTAGTCGTCGTCGCGTCGTTTCGCACTGG
>NW_003306430.1:0-3137 GCF_000142945.1 Phytophthora infestans T30-4
TTCACGCCGTGACTACGGCTTCCAGCCGCGGAACCCTGCCGAAGCGGCCCGCCTCGCGGCGCAGCAGCCGCTGAACACGTACACGTGTGGGCCTGCGGCCTCGACTGCTGATGAGCAAGTGCAACGGCACCGGCTCCGAGAGCGATATCTGACTCCACAAGTCACAACTCCTCAGGAGTATCAGGCGCGCCTGCAGATGCAGCTAAACCGCCAACCGGTTCCCTCTATGCGAACCATCCCGGTTGTTCTCAACCCTGGGGAATCCCAGCGTGCTTATGAAGCACAATTCCGAAGCTGGGTGGAGGGAGCTCGACGGCTCCCCTCCTACAATGCTCTTCGAGCAAGTTTCTCTGACACTGATATTCGTCTTGAGAGACGTTTGCGCTTAGACTTCGCTAAGTCGAAAGCACGTCGACGAGCACTGGGACCCCGTCCCATCACCTCGAGGCGTCACCACCTCTTGCTCATGCTGCGAGCGCCGCTCATTCCTATGAGCCGGCTGCTACAGCCACTGGTCGGAGCTTGAGCTAAGCCACCGACCTGTCATCCCCGCGTTCTAGCGGCGGGAAGCGCTCGGCGCCTGACGACGCGGTCGTACGCCGTAGCGGCGGGGCAGTAAGTGTGCCCGATCAAAAGCGTCGACGACGTCAGGGCAGTCCTGCCGGAAAACAACCTCAAACTCCTAAGAGTTTTGTGAGTGAGGATAACCCCTCCATTTCACAAGGTACTGAGTACGACCCTGGCGCCTGCGCGTCGCCACCGGGCGTTCCACATGGAAGTGGAGCTCGCCGTGCTCGTCGAGCAGAGCAGGAGGAGGCCGAGCCTCAGCTGGACTCTCGCGTCGCGAGTCGCAGCGACGTGTTCGCGCTGGAGCAACGTGTGGGTTCTCTGAACCAGTATCTCCATGATACGACTGACTCTCTGAGTCGCCTTGCAGATGGTCTCGATGAGACGAAACCACCCGCGTGGACCTGGTTTGGAACAACCACAGTCGGTTCAGAACCGAGTCGTGGACCCTTGAGCGTCAAGTCGCTCAGCTGCAAGGGTCAGATCGACTTGCTGTTGCGTCTTGTGGCCCCCGCCCACCTGCTGTCGCTCAGCCTGCCGTGGTTCGGCCCTCCCGCTGTTGCGCAGCCTGTCGTGGCCCAGCCACCGTTGGCGCCAACGCCTCCGCGCTCACCTGAGCAGGGTCCTGATACGGCTTGAGTAAGCCAACGTAGAAGACTGGATGCGTGCGCATCTTCTTCGGAAGGTTAAGCGTATACGCTAGGCCCTTCTTGGCCACGACCTTGAACGGTCCTATGAACCGTGGTCTCAATTTTGTCTTAAAGACTGCAGACACTGCATG
The DNA here is from genome assembly GCF_000142945.1 of Phytophthora infestans T30-4. Lineage (NCBI taxonomy): Eukaryota > Oomycota > Peronosporomycetes > Peronosporales > Peronosporaceae > Phytophthora > Phytophthora infestans. The sequence continues at coordinate 1,349 of NW_003306430.1, forward strand.
AGTAGGTAGGTTTTTTGCATTTAATAAAACTTGGTCCCCGACCTCAAACCTTTCTTCATTGCGTCTGCCTTTGGCATCTGCATGTTCTTTTTGCATATCTTGGCTTTCAGCCATAGCGTCGCGTACTTGACGCATTACGCTTAGTCTCAAAGAGACAAAGTCATTGACTTGCTTGCGAACCGCAACAGGGCTGACATCAGCTAGCCGCTCGGCTATCCCTCCCCCATCAAGCCCTGAGCCACTGCGTGGCGGCGTCAGTGGGACCCGAGGGTTAACCAAGCCGTTCACATAGAACGGAGTGTAGCCTGTCGAGGCGTGCACTGCATTATTTAACGCGAACTCGACGAGTGGGAGCATCTGGCTCCAGCGTTTTGGCGCCTCAGCGCATACGCTTCGGAGGATATCCTCCACAACGCGATTCACGCGTTCTGTTTGACCATCGGTCTGCGGATGGTCCGCTGTGGACATGTCCAAACGAGTGCCAAGCACTCTGAAGAGGGACGTCCAGAACTTCGCGGTGAAGCGCGGGTCTCGATCCGAGACAATTGCCTCAGGCAAGCCATGTTGGCGAAAGACTCGGTCTAAAAACAGCAAAGCTGTACCTTCACCATCTATGGTGTCCGGCACCGCCGCTAAATGAGCCATCTTCCTCAATCGGTCTACAAAGACCACAATACCCGTGTTTCCTGCCTTGTCCTTGGGAAGGCCAAACACAAAGTCCATACTCATGGACTGCCAACATCCCTTGGGAACAGGCAAACTCGCCAATGGCGCTGCCGTGCTCGGCGCGGACTTCGTCCGTTGACACGTCTCACACGTGCGTACATAGGTGCCGACCCACTTATACATTTTGGGCCACCAGTACATTGTGCTCACCGAGCCGTAGGTCTTCTCCCGACCTAAGTGCCCGCCCACGGGCGTATCATGAACCTCATAGAGGATTCGATACTTGAGATCCTCATCATGAGGAACGACTACACGAGGGTTATCCTCAGAGTCGGTGCTGTAGTACAGCAGGCCGCCATCGAGCGAGTATCGATGCAGCCTCGCGCGTAAGCGCCCAGACAATTCTTTGTCAGAGTCTAGAAACGCTTTCGCTCCCAAGAGCCCGTAGCAGCGCTACGCACATGTCGTCTTGTGCATAAGCCTCCGCCCTAACCAGTTCAGGGCATGAAGAAGTCCACTGTCCTGAACATGTAGCTAAATCGTAGTCCGGGCCTGCGCGAGAGCGCATCGGCCACTACATTAAGCCGCCCCGGCTTGTACTTCACCTCGAAGTTATACTCGGCAATGAAAAAAAGCCATCTTGCCATTCTCTGAGAGAGATGAGGCGACTGTGTCGCAGTGCGTAACGACGCATGATCAGTAAAGATCACAAAAGGCTTAGAGCCTAGCAGGTGTACCCTGAATTTGACTAGAGCATGCTTCATTGCAAGTAGCTCTTTGTCATGAACTGGATAGTTCTTCTCTGCAGCTTTGAGCTGGCGAGACTCAAATGCGATCACGCGTTCACGCCCTTCGGCGTCTGCTTGTAGTAAAGCACAACCGATTGCAAAATCGGAGGCGTCACAGACGTTGCTAAACGGACTGTCCGGGTCCGGTAGCGCAAGGATCGGAGCCTGGAGAAGGCTCTCCTTCACAGCCTCAAAGGCTCCGTCGTGCTCGACGTTCCAGCACCATGGTGCATCCTTCTTAAGGAGATCTGATAATGGCCGAGCCATCTCTGCGTAATTCGCGCTGTACGTGTGCAAGTAATTGGCTAAGCCTAGCCACTTGCGTAAGTCTTTTT
>NW_003306431.1:0-3139 GCF_000142945.1 Phytophthora infestans T30-4
TCTGGGCGTAGACTTTATCCTCCTCCTCAGCTTTGGGTACTCGACCAGCGCCTTGAATCTTGATCTTGAAGTAACTCGCGACATCGCAACGTACAGCTGCCCGTGGGAGAAGCAAGGCGTAGCAAGATACAGCCCCAAGTACTGCACCGTTTGTCCTTGCGCCTTTTTAATCGTCATAGCAAAGGCCGGCTGGACAAGAAACTGCTTGCGTCTCAAATGAAATGGAAAGCTCCGAATTTCTCCATCACTGATGAAAACAATGCGGGGAATCAAAACATGTTGCCCTTGTCGCTCACCTGTCATGATTGTGGCGTGAATGACATGTGGCTTGAGGGCCACGATTCGAAGCCGTGTTCCGTTGCTCAACCCTAGATCTGGATTTAAGCTCCGCATCATCATGATAGGCATTCCTACCTTGAGAGTCAACTTGTGGGGAGGCATTCCACTAATATGCATCGAGTGGAGTACCTCCTGCTCGAAGAAATTGCCGTCACCGTCGTCTTGAACAGAGTCGGAAGACATGTATTCCCGCGCCTGTCCAGTTAATCGATCGGTCACCGCTTCATTGATGCGGTGCACGATTGCGTTCGTGGTCGTGAGGATCGTTCGGTTAGCGAAATACTCGTCGGTAGCAACCTCGGGGTTATTAATCTCGCCATACATCTCGTCGATGATCCGATCCATGCCTCTTGGAATAACGCCCGGACGAATTTCCTGGTCCTCGTCCTCTGGCACAGGAGGATTCTCAATCAGCATATCGCGCGGGATCTTCATGTAATTGCTTCCTAGGGAAGGAGTTACATCATGCCTTCCCTCCCCGACTTGCAGCAGGAACTCGGAGAACGCAGCCATTTCCTCAGCAGTGTCTGCAGTATCAGCTGTGCGCACTCGCATGTTTTCCGTAAGACGGAACGTCTGGAATTGGGGCCACAGCCTAGACGACTTGAGGCAAGCGTCAATTGTCTCGACGGGTGTTCCATTCTTAACGACCGGGAGAATCTGGCGGAAATCTCCCGAAAGTACAAACACTTTCCCCCCAAAAGGCTCGGTATCGTTGTCAAGTATGTCCCGCAGTGTTCTGTCTACTGCCTCGAATGCGTGGCGATGGGCCATAGGTGCTTCGTCCCAAATAATTAAACTTGCATGCTAGATCAACTCCTGAATATGAGAGTTCTTCCTGATACCGCACGTCGAGCTCTCGTTCAATTTCAAAGGGATCTTGAATGTAGAATGAGCTGTCCTACCACCCATGAGCAAGAGCGAGGCAATACCGCTAGACGCCACAGCGATGGCGATTTTTCCCGAGAGTCTGACTTTTGGCCCAGTATGTTTCGAAGCAGTGTAGATTTTCCAGTACCACCCGGGCCATCGACAAAAAATAACTTCTTGCCTTCCTCCGGGCATTCAACCGCTTCAATAATCTGGTCGTAAACCACCCGCTGACTTTCGTTCAGCTGATCTTCTGTGCTTACAATTGCCTCCAAAGCTGACGCATCGTATCCAGTGAGCTCACGTCGTAGTAATCCGTTTTGGCGAAGCGCTTCACGAATCAATGTTGGGAACGACCCCAACTGAGGAAGCTCGTCGAAGTCAGCTACCGCATACCCACTCGCATGAAGTTGTCTGCTGCTATGTTGCTTTGTGTGTTGTTTAAGCTTCCTGGTGTTAGGAAGATATCTGATTATTTGACTCACAGCCTCAAACGAGTTTGGTGTACGCATGCTGCAACTCAGGTCCCCCGAGAGCATGGGCGCCGTGAACATGACTGTCGCTTTACGGGGATGTGAAGTGAGCTTTGTTGTGCGTTCCGTCTACTCAGTTGAGACCAGTAAACGCTCGTGGAAAGTGTGTATTGATGAAGACACATATGTTCGTAAGATGCTGTTTTTACGCATATTTGTAGTTCAAACTGTTTACTGCTCTAGATATCGATGCCCAACCACCCCACTACGAAGCTGATGTACGATTCGTATCGTAGTGCGAAGTCACTTTTGCCGCGCAAAGTTTGTTAAGAACTCGGTCTACTCAACGAGGTGAAGACCAGTACTGCTGCTGTGAACCGCTATCTGGCGGACAAGTTAGGTGGGTGTTTTTCGTAATGGAGGGTGACCGTAGTAAGCCTTAAGGATTGCTGTACATTCAAATTTAAATCGAGCTTAACAACATTTCGTGTACGTGCAGATATTACTATTACACCTCAGCAAACACGTAATGTGCTACGGGCGTTGTTGGAGGGATCATCAGCGTTGGAACGAATCAAGTCTCGTTTGGGTACTTTTGTCACGGAAGAAGGTAATGATGTTCTCCTGGTGCAAGACCAAATGGATATAACCTGTGTCGTTACATTGCAAACCTCCACTCAGAAGGAGTGTTTTTGTCAGTGGGGTGACACACTGGTGATGGACTGGACGCACGGGACTAGTAACCTCGGATATAATTTGGGTAAGTTGCATCGTATTTAACTGTCAGATCATGCACAAACTAACTTCTATGTTTTTTTAGGAAGTCTCGTGGTCACGTCGTCAACAGGACGGGGCATACCTGTAATCGACTTTCTTGCGCTAGATCAGAAAGAACAAACAATGGGCCGTATCGTTGAATTTTTCAAAATAAAGAACCCGTCCTGGAATTTGATCTAGACTGTCGTTATCGACAAAGATTTCGTGGAGTGGCGGGTCCTGGAAAAGGCATTCCCCGGCACCAAGGATATTCTGTGCCAATTTCACACGCTCATGTACTGGAGAAAGTGCCCCATCGTCCCAAGTTGATCTGACAATGTCACAGCGCGACAGGATAGAGGACGCGTTTGCAAAGCTAATCTACTGGTACTATTCTGTGTGCTGCTTCATGTGTTGATTTTGAAATGTTGCTTAATATGTTGATTTGTTGTGTTGCTAAATATGTTGTGCGAAATGTAGCAATACGCAGATAGCGTTCGATTCAGAGTTGGCAGCATTCACAAGAACATGCGAGGAGAAGTGCCTAAAGCTACCTGCTTTTTTTGCGGGATTGTAAAACGTGCGATTCGATGTGGGCAAACTATCTCCGCGGGATGTACTTCTCTTCAGGCAATACCACCACCAATCGAATCGAGTCCAAATGAAATTAGGTGAAGCTGCTCCTCGGTAAAGGGCCCGAA
>NW_003306432.1:0-3140 GCF_000142945.1 Phytophthora infestans T30-4
GAAGTGTGGCAAGAAAGGTCATCCCGGAGATCATTGCTTCTAGTGTGTGTCGCGGTTGTGGCGAGATTCACGACGTCGGCAAGTGCCCGATGGAAACGTTCTACAACCAGATCCGCCAATGGTTTGATCCAGCCAAGGACAGAGGGATGTTGCCAGAAGTGGCCGAGAAAATGGTAACTAGGACGCAGATCCTACTGACCCACAAGTGAATCCTAGCTTTCCATGGGACAAAGTGCCTGGATCCTTGTCGAGAGTGGCCGCACTAGCTAAACAGGAACCATCGTGGGTAAACCCACCAGAGGATCAAGTCGATCCAAAAGGTGGCTTCCCCAGTACCAGGATACCCGACCCCACGAAGACAGAAGGGATGACGGTCGAAGGAGAGTCGCGGTGCCTGGATCCAAGGGTGGATCAGACAAAGACCGAAGATGAACATGTCTGCTACCGTGAAGGCGGGGATCTACACGCCGAGGATCTTGGAGAAGGTATGGCGGTGATCCCGGAGGTACCACTGACCACAGAGGAGGTCACGATTGATGATATCCAAGTGGATCCAGGGGCGAACGAGCCCACTGAAGTGGATCGTCTACGTCAGAAGATCTGGGAAAGCCGACATCTGCTGATTGGTAAAGGTAATGCATTACCGCCCGCTGCCCGCGGAGTCAAATGTGACATCGATGTCGGTGACGCGAAACCGATCGCTCAAAGGGTGCGGAAGGTGGCACCTCAGTTCCGAGAAAACTATCGGATCTGATTAAGGGCCTGCTGCAAGCCAGGATCATCAGCTTCTCAACGTCCCCGTGGGCTTCTCTGGTGGTAATCATCGTCAAGAAGAACGGGGTGGATATACGTCTGTGCATTGATTACCGGCTGGTTAACAGCCTGACTCGATTGATGGTGTATCCGATGCCTCTAATCAATGAGCTGTTGGAAGATTTGGATAAAGTGCTCTGGTACTGTTCTCTAGACATGACCAGTGGTTTCTGGGTGGTTACTATGACGGATCGAGCTCGCGCAATATCCGCATTCATCACACCGTTTGGGACTGTTCGAGTGGAACCGGATGCCGTTTGGATTGAAGAACGCACCCCAGATCTACCCAACGCCTGATCGATAATGCCCTCTATGGATTCACCCGAATACCGGAACCCGAAAACGGTGGATCCGGGGAAGATCATACGGAAGTGGATCCATTCGAAGCGAGAGAGCCAGGGGATCCTGGCACCCCGTCTGTGTTAGGACGCAGATCTTATATCGACGACATTCTAATCCCGGCAGAATCGTGGGATCAGTTGTGCGAGAGAGTGACATCCCTTCTGGAGGTGTGTACTAGGTGGAATCTCTCTATCAGGCGTGATGAAGAGCTATTGGGGAATGCGCAAGGTGGATTACCTAGGTCTTCGAGTTTCCACAGAGAGGGGTGGGAGGCGAATCCTAAGGACCTGTCTTCGTTGGCAGACTTGTCCTTCCCACGGTCGCTACGAGCGATGCAATCCTGCTTGGTCAGTTTGAACTACTACAGTCGGTTCATCGAGGATTACGCACTGTTTGCTGCGGTACTATATGAACTGAGAGAGGTAGATTTTGCTGCGATGACCACTTCAGCTGTCCGGATCAAAATCCGACAAGCTTTGGCCCTGGTGATATCGGATCCACGAAGGGATCCAAGTAGTACGACGCCAGAAGAGGACCTAAAACAGGAGCTGGATCCACCCCGAGACCAACGGAGAGAGGATCCAGTCTGGATAGAGACGACGGATCAGAACATCGAAAAGGGCAGAATCTCGGTGGATTCGAGCTCAACACGCATTCGTGGAGCTGAGGAACAGGATCGCGACCACACCCATCCTCCGTCATTTCGATCCGGAACGTCGACCTACGGTGATAGTTTATGCCAGTGACTGGGCGGTCTCAGAAGCCTTGGTACAAGAACATGAAGGGATCTGTCATCCAGTCACCTTCGTCAGCCGGACGCTAAAGCCAAATAAACTGAGCTACGGAGCGGTGGAGAAGGAGATACTCGCGCCCCTGCGCGTGTTGGATCTCAATTACAACCTGCTGGTGGGAAGATCCGTCCGGATCCTGACTCGACACTCTACGCTAGCTTGGCTGTTCAAGTCGGCCGGGTTACAAGGACGTTTGGGACAGTGGGCAGCTTTACTCTCGCCTTGGACACTGGAGATTGTGGAATGTTCGAAAGGGGAAGACGAGATCCTGGGAGTCTTGGCCGCGAGCATCACACCTCGAGCTAAGATGGATGAAGCGCTGACTAGGATCGCTCCTAAGAAAGAGCCCAAACGCCAGATCCAGATTCCGATCCCGACGGTACAAGTGGATGAGGATCTGTACTTCCTGAGTTTCGATGGATCCGCTCGCGTACGACGCGGAGGAGGAGCATACAGTGCAATACTGTGGAGATTGCCCGGATGGGAAGTTGTACGGGCCAGATCCACTTACGCGGAAGGCCTCACCGTCAATGAAGCGGAGTATAACGGACTCCTTCTGGGTTTGGATTACTAAAGGGACAAGATCCAAAACGGCTGGTGATTTGTGGGGATTCAAATTTGGTAATCAGACAGGTGCGAGGTGAGATTGACTGCAAGGCCCCGGCCCTAACACTGTTACGGCAGAAAGTGATGATCCACCTGCGTGGTTGGTTGAATCACGAGTTGGTGCATGTCAAGCGAGATTGGAATGCCAGTGCGGATAGAGATTGGGTCGTTATGGCCACCATTAGGTATTGAGACTGTTAATGCTTGGGGTATTCCTTTATTAAATACTATAATTTTATTATCATCAGGAGCAACAATTACATGGGCACATCACTCTATTGTATTCGGTGATAGAAAAAATGCAATTTTAAGTTTAATTATTACTATTTTATTAGCTTTTTTTTTTTCTTTAATTCAAGCATATGAATATATTGAAAGTACTTTTTCAATTTCTGATAGTATTTATGGTACTACTTTTTTTTTATTAACAGGTTTTCATGGTATACATGTTATTGTAGGTACTATTTTTATTATAGTAAGTACTTTAAGATTAATTAATCATCATTTTACAAAACAACACCATTTCGGTTTTGAAGCTGCTGCATGGTATTGGCATTTTGTTGATGTTGTTTGGTTATTTTTATTTGT
>NW_003306433.1:0-3141 GCF_000142945.1 Phytophthora infestans T30-4
AAACGCCTCAGCATCAGTCGGATTCATGTTTGGCAGATGCTTACATGCAGAAATGCCTTGATATATGTATGTAGCTCCGACTGACTTACTGCCGTGTTTCGCAAAATAAATTTTATCGTAGGAGCGATATGCCCTAGTCTGCACACAGTAGACACTAAAGAACTATATCTTACAATATTAACAGCTCTTTATCTGTGCTCTATTAATACTAATAACGATATAAAGCGAGGTCTGGTAGTACACATCGTGACAGGTTTTGGCTGTCCAGGAACCCTGGGGCAATCTGAATCGCGACTTCACCAACGATGCCAATTCAGATTGGCAAAGGATAACGTAGAGAAATTTTATTTTTAAAAAAATGAAACCATTTATAATAATCAAGTTGAGCTGCCACGACTATTCAACGTATCATATCTTACAAATACATCCACAGTTTTTTAATTATCTAATACTACGATCGATTCCATTTAATTGGAAAACATTTGTACAACGAAGCATTTTGCTTGGTTTTAAAAGCAATAGGGTACCGACCAAACAAAAACCGAAGAAAATTCAAGAATGTGGCGTTCTTAAATTTTAGCTATCTGAAGTTGTAGCATGTTTGTAGATGGCAGTCGAAAGGGTGTGTTTTGTGCATAGCGGGGGGACTTTGGTTCGTGAAATCAGTGCCGTGGCTCTCCGAGTATACTTATAAAAAAGAGCCCCATTTCTTGAAGATGGCGGCCGGACACAGCTTCTGGGGCTGGGACAAGCTCTAACAAATGGTTTTTCACATGACCAAAGTAGGGTATTTTTCGCGAGCAAGGGTCCTTTAGACGTATCCTTAAGCGCTAGGTGAATAGCAAACTTATTCGACATGGTGTAGAGCAACCCCCGGAAAATTCGGCAGCAATAGTCTCGCATATTGTCTTTACAGAAAAATTCTCAGCTTTGGCAAAGCTTCCAAACGCGTTGAGAGCAGTCAGACGAGCCCGCTGGAAATTCTCTGCAACAACACCAAGTCCTTCGTTCACGGAGTAGTGGCGTACACCATAATTGAATCATGGATCGGAGCGGGGTCGAAGCTGCGGAACAGAGGTGAAAGGAGAAAAGCTTATTATGCTGTGTTCGTACTTCAATTTCTCCCGCCCGAACGTACTCGATATTTTATCATTTCCTGTCACAATGTATGTTAATATATCGAGCCTTCATGAATTTTTTGTTGCTCTTGACAGGCAAGTGATTTTACGGAAATTGAACTGCAATTAGATACCTTAGCTCTGAAATTTATTTCAGAGATTTGAACGACTATTTTTGATAAGTCACACTCACTATTTTGACGAGTCACGCGATGGTTGATCCCTGTGCTTTGCATCCGCAACTGTGCTTTTAGCGTTTAGATTGCATTTGATATGCTTTTATTGAAAGTGATTCAAATGACTGACATTGTTTTCAAAATCAATGTCGACTCGAAGCGAATTTGACTTACATTCGTTTTGGGATACTTTCTAAAGGGTTTTGCCAGCACCTTTTTGGTGAAAAGATGATAAGAAACGGCAAACTTACACTAATTGTAAGAAAAGGTCCTCGCAGACGATATAATTACAACTAACCGGTTTTCGCTCGAAGCTGAAGATTAAAACCGAATATATCCAGTATTTTCGTGATGAAGCTATTCTTTCAAAGCATCTTTTTAGCGTTGTCTACATCCAATAAATCAATTCATTTTACAGACTTGTACGCCCATTCGGCAATACGAGGCCGCAGCAGAGAGAGAGAGAGAGAGAGAGAGAGAGAGAGAGAGAGAGAGAGAGAGAGAGAGTCGTGTGTGCATGAGTGAGCAGGGGGCACTGTAACAAACAGGAGCGATCAGCAGCTGTGCTCTTTTCAGGCATGAAAAATGGTGAAGAGCTATTCGTCGAAGTGTCTTATTTCACAAATTTTCGCTCTCTTTTAGTTAGGGGACGCAAGTTTAGGTCAAGTAAACCTAACACGATGTGAAGTACGACCAACTTGTAGCTGCACATACGTTAGACAATTTTGAGATCGTTAATTGTCCTTTTGGAGAGTGTGAATTATTCGAATCTATTTCAGCCGAAAAGTTTAAAATTTAGGTTAGCTATTCATTGGAGTTAAAGGTCATCGTATTACCCCTTCCCTGTGTTTTTACTCCACCCACCCACTAAAAGATCATCACCCATTTGCTCAAATCTGAAAAGCTGGGGTTCTCTGGAATCCCTATCAGATCTCTAAAATAATTTTCAAAAATTTTATAGATCCATTGATAGAGATTGTCTTTCGGCATCCAATACAACAACAGTTCCAGAACAGGAAGTACTTGCTGCTGTTGGCACTTAAGCATCTTGTCGATGCCGGATGCCATTCTCTCTCCGCCTCACGAGGAGTTTTTGTTAATATGCACCAACTCTGCACGGTTCGGCTAACCGGCGTGACGTTCCAAACTGGACCGGTTCCCAAACCGGTTAATCTGGTGGATGGCCAGGAGCACTAAAGTTTTAGAGGACAGATTTAATTGACTTTAATCTACTCACTTCGGCATTTGCCTTTAACAACAACAACAGGTTAACAGCCGCAAACGCTCAACTCTACTGGAACGTTCCAAAATATGACGACGACCAAGCGCGCCGAAGTCCTCCTCGGGAGTGGGAACTACTTCCACTGGGAGTACAATATGCGCATGACGCTAGCCAGGAAGGGCCTGCTTGCGCATATTCAAGCCGTCAAGCCGGAGAACGAGATCACCGAGGCGTGGCTCGTCAATGATGCCAATGCGCTCGGCATCATCGCTCAGGGAGTGGAACTCCAGCATCAGACCAAGATTCGGTCGGCCACTCGTTCCATAGAAGCTTGGGGAACGCTGCGAGAGTTCTATAACCGCACCACGCTCCACAACCGCGTGACGATGACGCGTCGCCTCCACGAGTTCAAGATGGAAAGTGGATCGACTATGGCAAAGCATCTGGATGCGTTTGATGAGCTGATCGTCGGGTTGCAGACGCTAGGAGAGCCCATGGACGAGGCACGCCAGCTGGTGGTGCTGCTGAGCAGCCTCCTCGATGAGTACGAGCTCATTTCGTCTATCGTGGAGAATGCCAAGGGTGTGACGCTCATCGAGGCCAAGGAAAAGCTGTGAAGGAGTAC
>NW_003306434.1:0-3141 GCF_000142945.1 Phytophthora infestans T30-4
CTGTCTCGGTTTGTCCTTTTCTCGCATGGTCGTATACACGCACATGGCCATATCCCATATCGGATATATATATCCATACATCTATATGGGAGATATATATATATATCCTATATATCTATATATATATGTATAGAGATATATATATATATATATACATATATATATATATATATATATATATATATATATATATATATATATATATATATATATATATATATATATATATATATATATATATATATATATATCTATATATATATATATATATATATATATATATATATATATATATATATATATATATATATATAGATATATATATATATATATATATATATATATATATATATATATATATATATATATATATATATATACATATATATATATATATATATCTATATATATATATATATATATATATATATGTATATATATCTATATATATATATATATATATATATATATATATATAGCTACATACATACGGATATGCGTATATATCTCTATCTATATAGATATATCTATATATGTGGATGTATATAGGTATATATATACATAGGGACGCATGGAGATATAGGGCCATATCGCCCGGTCGGCAGGGCCCGGGGCAGTGTATCTTGCGGCCTTCGCGCCACAAACATGCGGAGTAGCGTCAAAAGCTCGCCCCTGACGCTCGTGCCTATGCTCGCCTATGTAATTGGTTTTTGCTACGAATGGGGCCGAATTCACGACAACGGCCACGTTGCGTTTCCAGACGAAAAGGTCCGCTATCACCAGGTTGGGTCTGACCGGTGCAGTTTAACTAGCGACCTTTGCCCCTCAAACGAGCGGGGTAGCGTCAAAAGCTCGCCTATGTAATTGGTTTTTGCTACGAATGGGGCTGAATCCACGTCAACGGCCACGTTCCGATTTCAGTCGAAAAGGTCCGCTATAACCATGTCGGGACTGACCGGTGCAGTGTAACTAGCGACCGTTGCGCCTCAAACGAGCGGAGTAGCGTCAAAAGCTCGCCCCTGACGCTCGTGCCTATGCTCGCCTATGTGATTCGTTTTTGCTACGAATGGGGCCGAATCCACGTCAGCAGCCACGTTGCGTTTCCAGACGAAACTGTTCACTGTCACCAGGACAGAGTCGACAGGCGCAGTGTAATATTGGGCCTTCGCGCCACAAACATGCGGAGTAGCGTCAAAAGCTCGCCCTTGACGCTCGTGCTTATGCTCGCCTATGTAATTGGTTTTTGCTACGAATGGGGCCAAATCCACGTCAACGGCCACGTTGCGTTTCTAGACGAAAATGTCCGCAATCACCAGGTCGGGACTGACAGGTGCAGTGTAATATGCGGCCTTCGCGCCTCAAACAAGCGGACTAGCGTCATAAGCTCGCCCCTGCCGCTCGTGCCTATGTTCGTCTATGTAATTGGTTTTTGCAACGAATGGGGCCGAATCCACGTCAACGGCCACGTTGCGTTTCTAGACAAAACGGTCCATTATCACCAGGTCGGGGCTGCCCGGTGCTGTTTAACTAGCGACCTTTGCGCCTCAAACGAGCGGAGTAGCGTCAAAAGCTCGCCCTTGACGCTCGTGCCTATCCTCGCCTATGTAATTGGTTTTTGCTACGAATGGGGCCGAATCCACGTCAACGGCCACGTTGCGTTTCTAGACGAAAATGTCCGCAATCACCAGGTCGGGACTGACAGGTGCAGTGTAATATGCGGCCTTCGCGCCTCAAACAAGCGAGGTAGCGTCATAAGCTCGCCCCTGCCGCTCGTGCCTATGTTCGTCTATGTAATTGGTTTTTGCTACGAATGGGGCCGAATCCACGTCAACGGCCACGTTGCGTTTCTAGACAAAACGGCCCATTATCACCAGGTCGGGGCTGACCGGTGCAGTTTAACTAGCGACCTTTGCGCCTCAAACGAGCGGAGTAGCGTGAAACGCTCGCCTCTGCCGCTCGTGCCTCTGTTCGTCAATGAAATTGGTTTTTGCTACGAATGGGGCTGAATCCACGTCAGCAGCCACGTTGCGCTACCAGACGAAAAGGTCCATTATCACCAGGTCGGGAGGCAGTGTAATATGCGGCCTTCGCGAGACCAACAAGCGGAGTAGCGTCAAACGCTCGCCCCTGCCGCTCGGGCCTATGTTCGTCAATGGAATTGGTTTTTGCTACGAATGGGGCTGAATCCACGTCAGCAGCCACGTTGCGCTACCAGACGAAAAGGTCCATTATCACCAGGTCGGGAGGCAGTGTAATATGCGGCCTTCGCGCCTCCAACAAGCGGAGTAGCGTCAAACGCTCGCCCCTGCCGCTCGGGCCTATGTTCGTCAATGGAATTGGTTTTTGCTACGAATGGGGCCGAATCGACGACAACGGCCACGTTGCGTTTCCAGACGAAAATGTCCGCTATCACCAGGTTGGGGCTGACCGGGGCAGTTTAACTAGCGACCTTTGCGCCTCAAACGAGCGGAGTAGCGTCAAAGGCTCGCCCCTGCCGCTCGTGCCTATGTTCGTCAATAAAATTGGTTTTTGCTACGAATGGGGCCGAATCCACGTCAGCAGCCACGTTGCGTTTCCAAACGAAAATGTCCGCTATCACCAGGTCGGGGCTGACCGAGGCAGTTTAACTAGCGATCTTTGCGCCTCAAACAAGCGGAGTAGCGTCAAACGCTCGCCCCTGCCGCTCGTGCCTATGCTCGTCAATGGAATTGGGTTTTGCTACGAATGGGGCCGAATCCACGTCAACGGCCACGTTGCGTTTCTAGACGAAAATGTCCGCAATCACCAGGTCGGGTCTGACAGGTGCTGTGTAATATGCGGCCTTCGCCCCTCAAACAAGCGGAGTAAGGTCAAAAGCTCGCCCCTGCCGCTCGTGCCTATGCTCGTCAATGGAATTGGTTTTTGCTACGAATGGGGCCGAATCCACGACAACGGCCACGTTGCGTTTCCAGACGAAAATGTCCGCTATCACCAGGTCGGGGCTGACCGGGGATGTTTAACTAGCGACCTTTGCGCCTCAAACGAGCGGAGTAGAGTCAAAAGCTCGCCCCTGACGCTCCTGCCTATGTTCGTCAATGGAATTGGTTTTTGCTACAGAATGGGGCCGAATCCACGTCAACGGCCACGTTGCGTTTCTAGACG
>NW_003306435.1:0-3142 GCF_000142945.1 Phytophthora infestans T30-4
TCGGCGCCCCCCGTGGAAAGCTTAAACGTCAACCGAGCCCGCTTCTTCGTCGTTTACGCCGGTCGCCACTCCAGTATCCGTCATGCTGCCCGCCAAGTCAACCGACGTCGAAGACGGCCACCCACCACAGACAACCGCAGAGCCTTCTCCGGAGCAAGGAAGCACCACCTGACACATCGATTGATTTCAGCACTAGTGTCAACAGATCCGCTATCGATACGAACGGACCCGCTTGCTGGTGGAATGACTGATTCTAGAGTGCCTCAGAGTGGTGTGGACTACACCGGTCGTGCTGGCAAGTTGGCACCGGAGCCTACCCTATTGTGGGTGATGGGCCACTGTGTTGATCAGATTTGCTTTTGTGTTTTGTATATTTCCTCGCTGCCGAAGTGGATGGGCCATCCAGATCGTCTGGGTCGAACTCATCATGGGAGTTGTCCCCCTCTACTGACTCCATCTCCACGTCCCGTGCTCCATGTTCGTGGAGCACTTGCACTTGTGGCACGGGCGCTCTCATGCCCTGTTCGGCCAGGAAGCGATTCATCGCAGCTTCAAAGTGCCGCTGCAGGGTGCCCGAGGAAGTGTCGGAAGAGCCTGTTGCCGTCTGGTCCACTGGCGGGACTGGATCCGTGAGGTGATTACCTCGAGCCTGATCTGACGATAATCCCACTGGCTTCTTGCCGGATCTGGCTCGATCCTGGCTGGATTGCGTCAAATCACGCGTAGGGCGTACTGGATCCCGAGCTTTCACGTTCACAGGGGCTTCCTGTCCTCGGATCCTCGCCCGCGCTTCCAGCATGGATGCCCCGGAGGGTCCTAAAGTCATGCGTCGTGGTTCGGACGACGTGTCTGACTCATCCTCAGCGGCGGATTCGTAGTTTGAGGACGCAGCTTGGCTGATCCTCGGCGACGACACTGGATCCATAGTACGCGACCTTTCTCCGGTGATGGACTTAACTCTGGCAAAGAGGTCCCGCGTCGCGGATACTATGAGATCCAGGTCTAGCTCGAAGATATCCTCTGCGTCGAACACACCAGCTACGATGCCTGACTCCGTAAGCAGACGTAATAGACCTTTGACTGCCACCAACTTGTTCGCCGTTTTCGTTGGTGCTCCCACCGGTTCCCTTGGATCTTCGATCTGTCGTGGATTCAGGATCTGCATGACAGGATCTTGATGCAGGAAATTGCGTAGAGCTTGGTGGCGATACACAAACTCGAGATCCTTGTCGGACCAGCTTGACCTGGATCCAGCTTGGACTTCTTCCGAATCTGGAGCTTGCATCTTCTTCCGCGTAGTCTTACTCGTTTTCGTTTTCTTTCTTGTTTCTTCGACTAGCGGGCTTGGGTTTAGGTACGGTGTTGGCTTAACCGGTGAATCTGCAAATGCATACCGTTTCGCCTTCACTTTCCCTTGTTTTGTTAGCGGATCTTGACGCAAGTCAAGACCCGCAGGGGTCCCCGAGGGGACCTGGGGGAGAATAGAGAGGGTTCTCTCCTAGATCCCGATCCGGATCCACCTCTCTTCCGTCGACAGAATTCCTCCCAAAACTCCATCGATCCGCGAATCTTGTTTCATTCAGCAGCGTCCTCGTCGATCCGACCTCCGACGACGCCTCTTCCCCTGGCTCAATCTTCACTTGAGCATCTTCTTGGGACTCACGGTGAAATCCCGAGTCACCAAAAAGATCCGGGCACGCGCACCATTGTGGTGTAGCGGGATCAGCAAAATCTGCGAGATTGCCAGATCCAACTTACCAACTGCGCTCAGACACCGACTAACGGAGGGGGTCCCCCGATGATCCGTGTTCTGCTGAACTTTCCTCACCTTGTGTACCCGTCGGTAGGGCGGGATCTGCTCTCTCGGTAACTTCCGAAGAGTTCAAGTGGTGAAGCTTGAGTGTCTTGGCGAGACGTGGGGATGGGGTGGAGCAGCAGTGGAAAATCTTCACTCTGCGTCCGTGGATGGTTCCGTATCCTAAGCGAATATTCGAGCTTATGGATCCGGGGCCTAGATCATGGATCTGGGCGTAGGGTTGCCTTGCGGGTGTGTTCCCTTGCCTTTGTAGTTCCTTTGCGTCGTACTTGCCGCCTCCTGTGACGGGATCTTGAAAGTTGAGAGACCCTAGGGTGTAGCCGACCAAGTAGTAAATTCGGTTAACCTGTCGGATCTGCACAAGTAAAGGAAAAGCTCACTAGGTTGTAGGATCTGGCCAATGTATTATCCAGTTATCACCACCAACCCTAGATTCGCAATTCCCAACCTTCTCGGAGCTCGTACGGCCAATGTAGTTCCGGTTCTTGAGGGCAGGAAGGCACTTGCGTGTCACTGTGCAAATTGGAGTCTGTATTGATATTTAAGCCTATACCTGCCTGGGTTTCTACATCTATGCCTTCACTTGCTAAATCCCTTACCAGGCTCGGCTGCATGTCCCTTCTTCCCTTGACCCATCATCCCAGCTGTATTATCTTCAGATCCACCAGATCCATGGCATAATCATTATGGTCACCCTATTATGGGTACACTTATCCGGATCCAGGTCGCCTGGATCCACTTCACTGTAAGTGTACACTCGTCATGGATCTGTGCTCTCCAATCATCCAACATCATCCCGCAACCGTCTGTGATCTCCATTGTCCCACGAAAGTCCGAGATCCACCACATCCATCATCCCTGTGTCCTGGATCCAGGTCCCTCTATGCGGGATCCTCCATCCTTGGATCCGAACTCGGAAGTGTGGGATCCGGGGCGCCTCGCGGTGGATCTTGACTTCTTGTTAGCCGTGGCTACTAGATCCACCTTCAGAGGGCACCTACCATCATCTGTCCATAGGATCCACACTCGATTTACTCTCATATAGTATATCCCATATCCATCTAAGTGAATCCAGGTAAGGGTGGATCCGAGACAGGTCTCGGTGGATCTTGTCTAACAGTACATCACCCATACCAGATCCATCGTCGTTTCGTACGGGGGGCCGCTCGTCATGGCTAATCCACCACAGGCAACTTGCATCCGTGCCAGACAATCCAAATCCTCTAATCACGCGAAATTGTCACTGATTCAGGATCGTGACCACCCGTCAGGTCCACTCTCTTATTCCCAACGGCATTCACGCACAGCTCCTCCTGATCGCAACAG
>NW_003306436.1:0-3144 GCF_000142945.1 Phytophthora infestans T30-4
TTCGTCGACTTGGATCGCGGATCCCGCAGTGTCGCCTCCGAATCCGGCTGTGTCAGCGACTTGTATAGGCGGCGTCGAGAGGGATCTCCGCCGGGCTTCGGATCGAGATTGGGATAGAGCCCGTCGCGTGTCTTCCTCCAAGGCATCCTCAGCGGCTCGAGCCTCCTCCTGATCCTCCGGACTTTCATCGTCGTCGTCGTCGTCATCGTCCTCATCGCCCAGAGTGAAGGGATACGGGCCGGAGGACGACGTACGCTTCGATGACGGCCGGATAGGAGGTCCTGAGCCGTCGGACCAGTCGGATTCCTCATCCTCGTCGTCCTCCGAGCTGCCAAGTCCACATCCAGGGGGAATGACACGTTTGGCCTTCCCCTTCCCGGGTCCAGTACGGGCCGGTGAAGGGCTGATGGAAGCGGGCTGGGGAACGGCGGACGTCGTCACCGAAGGACCAGCGGTGGATCCCGTCTTGGACGCCGATCCCGGTTTGGATACGGCCGTAGATCCCGCCTTGGCAGTGGATCCAGCCTTGGATCCCACTCCCGCTTTGGACGTAGCAACGGATCCAGTCTTGGACGCCGTAGACCCAGTCTGGGGTCCAGATCCAGACTTGGACGTAGTGGCAGATCCAGTCTTAGACACCGAGGTAGATTTGGGTCTAGCGGTGGATTCAGACTTGGATCCTGCACCCGACTTCGAGGGGGAAGCGGAAGTCTTGGACACGGATGTGGATCCCGCCTTGGACGCAGAGGTGGATCCCGCTTGCGAAGCCGTTTTAGAGACCGGAGTCGTTTTGGGTTTGGCTTTCGGGGAAGCTCGAGCTTGCTTACGGGGACGGGGGGATCCGGGTGCTAGGAGCGGGAGACGCACTACGCGGACGTTTCGCAACTGACGGATCCGCCCCACTTACAGACGGGAGAGGAGCAGAGACGCTGGCAGCACGAGAAGGTCCCGACAAGGGAGGAAGGGGATCCGACACGGCAGCTGTCACCAGCGCCAGTCGTCGACGAGCCAAATCCCGCTCCGATAAGCCACGATCGCGCTCCAGGACCAGCTGTTGCTGCTGAGTTTGGGCTGCAGCGAGTTGATCCCGGAGTTTCGCGGCGGTCGCATCGGCTTCTTTCAATTTGTCACCTGGATGGACAATAACGAGTGAATATGGGGTTACTAGCAAGGACTAAAAGAGGATCCACGTACTCGTGCGGCGAAGCTTGGATTCCAGCTCTGTTTGTGCACGCTTGGCATCCGCCCACTCGGTAGCCGCCTTGTCCCGCTGGAGCTCGCTGTCCGCCAGCTTCGCTTGGATCTCGTCGCGCAATTGAGTCATGCGCACGAATTCTTCGAGCGCGTAATCTCGTCTGGCAGACGCTTTCTCGAGCGACTCCTTGGTGTCTTGCAACTCTTCAGAGAGTTGAGCCAGGGCTACATCCGGCGATGAGGAAGGTGGATTTGGCGCGGGGGACCCTCCACGCGCCGACCCTAAGGCGGATCCGCCATGGGTGGATCCCACATAGTCGTTGGTCACCACCTCCTCCTGGTTCAGACGCAACTCGTCACGGAGCCGGTCCAAGCTCGCATCCGCAGCTGCCCTAGCAGTCTGGGAATCCTCCAGATCCCGCTCGAGGTCGTGGATCCGGGATTGGAGCTGGTGGATCTCAGATCCGGCGAGCGCCATCTCCCTAAGGAGATGGTCGTTGTCATCTCGCATGACATCTCGCTGACGGGGAGGCGCGATCCAGCCGTCCGGTCAGGTCGCGGATCTCAACCGCCTGATCAGCCAACAAGAGTCGCAGGTCCTGCGACCGAGAGGCCGCACGGTGCTCCCACCCCTGGATCTCCATAGCCTGGTCATGGATTTGGGCTCGCAAAGGTCTGAAGTTGGGTAGTGTGCAGAGACGCAGCTTGGTCTTGGGCATCTTGAGCAGTCTGGAGCTCCGCCGTCAGGGTTTGCACCTGATCGGAAAGCGCCTGGGCTAGAACCCGCAGATCGGTGGGCGACATGGAAGACGGACTGACCGGAGGTGTGGTGGATGAGGCCTTGCCCGACGATTTGCCGATACGCTTGGCGGGAGACATGTCTCACGAAGGGGAGAAAGCGGTTGTGGATGCTGGTAATGCACGCCGTGAGCGCTGTTGTGCAGCGCCGACAACGTACAGGAGGCGATTGTAGTGAAGTGCTTTCTCAGAAATAAGAGAATGGGCATGACGCGGGGTCACTATCCCGCATCAGTGACAATTTCAAGTGATTAGAGAGGATTTGGGTTAGTGGCACGGATGCAAGTTGCCGGTGGTGGATTAGCCATGACGAGCAGCACCCCGTATGAAATGACGATGGATCTGGTTTGAGCGATGTACGAGGAGGCAAGATCCACCAAGACTTACCTCGGATCCACCCTTACCTGGATTCACTTGAATGGATATGGGATATACTATACAAGAGTGGATCGGGTGTGGATCCTATGAAGGAAGGATGGTAGGTGCCCTCTGAAGATGGATCTAGTATCCACGGATAATGAGGAGTCAAGATCCACCGCGAGGTTCCCCGGATCCCATACTTCCGAGTTCGGATCCAAGGAGGGAGGATCCCGCCTTGAGGGACCTGGATTTAGGGTACAGGGATGAGGGATGCAGTGGATCTGGAACTTTCGTGGGACAATGGAGATCACAGACGGTTGCAAGATGATGTTGGATGATTGGAGAGCTCGGATCCACGGCGAGTGTACAATTACAGTGAGGTGGATCCAAGCGACCTGGATCCGGATGAGTGTACCCATAATAGGGTGACCATGATGATTACGTCATGGATCCGGTGGATCTGAAGATAATACAGCTGGGATGA
Source organism: Phytophthora infestans T30-4 (assembly GCF_000142945.1). Lineage (NCBI taxonomy): Eukaryota > Oomycota > Peronosporomycetes > Peronosporales > Peronosporaceae > Phytophthora > Phytophthora infestans. The sequence goes on from NW_003306436.1 coordinate 2,837, forward strand.
TGGGTCAAGGGAAGAAGGGACATGCAGTCGAGCCTGGTAAGGGATTTAGCAGATGAAAGACATAGAAGGTAGAAATCCAGGCAGGTATAGGCTTAAATATCAATACAGAACCCAATTTGCACAGTATCACGCAAGTGCCTTCCTGCCCTCAAGAACCGGAACTACATTGGCCGTACGAGCTAGGAGAAGGTTGGGAATTGCGAATCTAGTGTTGGTAGTGATAACTGGATAATACATTGGCCAGATCCTACAACCTAGTGAGCTCTTCCTTTACTTGTGCAGATCCGACAGGTTAACCGAATTTACGA
>NW_003306437.1:0-3144 GCF_000142945.1 Phytophthora infestans T30-4
TTCAAGGCGGCAATGTCTTGCATCATTGCAACGAGGTCCCCATCATCAGCGCCAAGCTCAGCAGCATCGGCGCCAAGATGGAGGACGAGGACGTGGCGATCTGCTTACTGCGAAGTCTCCCCAAGAGCTACGAGAACGTCGTGCTCAATCTGGAGATGAGCAACGCAGAGCTGCGGTCGCAAGACGTTGTAAAAGTGCTCACAAACGAGCACATCAAGCGACAAGGTGAGAAGACGGCGACGGTGAAGACTGAAAACGCGGCCAAGGCGTTTAACACCGACCGAGAGTCTCGCCAATGCACGTACTGCGGGAAATTGGGGCACATGATTGACAAGTGCTGGACCAAGCAGAAGGATGAGGGTCGAGGTGCTCGACGCGGCGGCAACGGCCGTGGACGCGGAGCTAACAACATTCAGTGGCGAAACGACGGCGACGACGACTACGACTACGATCGAGTAGCGTTCGCGGTTTCCCTGGAATGTGGAGTCTTAACGAACAAGAATGTGTCTGGAATGTGGGCGGTCGACAGTGGTGCCACACACCACATCTGTAACGACAAGTCCAAGTTCGCCAATCTCATCGAACGCGATGAAGGCGAACTTTCGGTGGTCGACGGGAACAAGGCGGCTATCAAGGGTGTGGGGACCATCGTGGAAAGAGTGGTCCTGCCCAACGGCGCCGAGCGCGAGATCGAGATCAAGAACGCGCTCTATGTGTCTAACATAAGCAAGAATCTGCTTTCAGTACCGCAGATCAACAAGAACGGAAAGTTCCAGGTGGTGTTCGATGGCACCGAGATGCACATCTCACGCAAGGACTCGAATTAAGTGGTGGCATCGGCGGATCTCGTAGATGGCCTCATCTGGCTTCGCACGCCTCTTCGATCAGCAAATGCGGCGACAACTGGAAGGCCGGTCGACCTGCATGCGCGTATGGGTCACGCTCCAGTCGAGGTGCTTCGCAAGATGGTCGACGACAAGATGATCAAGGACGCGAAAGCACCTTGCAAGCCTAGCGGACCAAGTCTGTGTCGCGGCTGCCAGCAAGGCAAGATGGTCCAAAAAACATTTCCTAGCAGCCGTGACAAGCGTCGTTACGACACTTTCGAGTTGCTTCACTTCGACATTTGCGGACCCATGGAGAAGTCCTCGCTTGGTGGCAGCAAATATTTGCTACTGATCGTGGACGAAGCCAGCGAATGCATGAAGGGTTTCTGTCTGCGTGCCAAATCAGAAAGCGAAGGCTGCATCAAGACGTACATCACGAAGGTGCAGAAGCAGTTTGGCAAGAAGGTCAAGTTCGTGCGACACGACGGAGCTCGTGAGTTTGCGACTAACTCGCTTAAAGATTTCTACGAAGACGAGGGCATCGAGCAACAAACAACGGTTCCGTACGCGCACCAGACTAACGGCACGGCAGAGCGGGCCATCCGCACCATCGTCACGATCGGCCGCAGCATGCTGCATCATGCCAAGCTAGACAAGTGCTTCTGGGGTGAAGCGGCGATGACGGCCATCTACGTGAAGAACCGCCTGCCGTCACCAAAGATCGAGTGCAAGACCTTGACTCCGTTCGAGATTGTGTACAAGTCCGCGCCGAGTGTGAAACACATGCGCGTCTTCGGCTGTCGAGCTTTCATCTTAATTTCGAAGGAGAAACGGCTCAAGTGGGATCCGAAGGCTCGCGCCGGATTGTTCCTGGGCTACGAAGAAGTATCCAAGGCGTATCGACTTTATGACATCGAGGCGGGGCAGGTGGTTATCAGTCGCGATGTCAACTTCGATGAATCGACCTTTGGACTTTCAGAGCCAATTTCCGATGAAGACGTCGACGACCTGGACTTCGAATCTCTCGACATCGACAATGACGGTTCGCGTCAGACGGAGCACAGGCAGGCGGGGAAGCGCAAGAGCCGCCCGAGTGACGAAGATGAATCTGCCACAAGACCGCGAGCTACGCGTCATCGACCCGGACTGGAAGAAGCAAGGGCGCCGACCAATTCGTCTTCACGTCGAGCAGACATAAACGAAGAAGAAAAAGCTGGAGATCAAGATGAAGAATCGACTCCCCCCGTGTTTTGGCGTGCAAGTGCCAACGCAGTCGAAGCTACGGTGGACTTATCGGAGCCAGCGACTTTCCAAGAGGCGGTGAACGGCCCCGACTAAGTGCACTGGCGCAAAGCAATTCGTGCTGAGCTCAAGTCGATGCGACTTCGAGGAGTGTTCCGTGCTGCTAAGTTGCCGAACGGACAGCGCGCTATTGGTACCAAGTGGGTGTTCAAGATCAAGCGCAAAGCGGACGGATCGATCGAGAAGTACAAGGCACGCCTCGTGGCCAAGGGCTTCAAGCAAAAGTACGGCATCGACTACACTGAGACGTTCTCGCCGGTTGTCAAGTACGTGACGTTGCGCATGGTGATCGCTTTGGCCAAGCACTTTGGCTGGCCGCTAGACCAACTAGACGTGGTGACGGCATTCCTGTACGGCGTGATGAGGGAGATCGTGTTTTGCGTGGTTCCCGAAGGTGTCGAGCTCGACGGTGACTTCGACTGCCTGGAATTGGTGAAGGCCATTTACGGTCTAAAACAAGCTTCGCGCGTGTGGAACGAGACTTTCGACGAGTTCGTATGCTCTATCGGCTTTCAAGTTTCGGCCTTTGACCCGTGCCTCTACATCAAAGTTGTTGATGGCCACTGTGTACTCATACTGGTCTACGTCGACGATGTCCTGGTCACCGGAAGCTCACCCGAGCTGATCTCACGCACGAAGGACGACCTCAGGACACGCTTCAAAATGACTGACAGCGGCAAGTGTGTGTTCGTCCTTGGGATCGAATTGGTAGACGGTCCAGACGGCAGCGTGACGATGAGCCAACGGCGTTATGTGGATGACATCCTGAAGCGCTTTGGTATGGACGTGTGCAAGGCTGTGGTGAGTCCGGTGGATATAGGCACTCGACCAAGGTCACCATCGACAAGTTCAACGGTGATAACTACGATCCATCGCTTCAGCCGCTTCGCGCTTGTGGGAGCGGTGTGCGCTTCTTTCTTAAGTTTGGCAACGAGATTATGTACATCTTTTTTGGTCGGCTCGCACGCGGAGTGGTCGTGGATGTAGGCCAATATGCTCTTCTTTTTGGCCCCCG